>NC_058419.1:55538047-55673940 GCF_002201575.2 Neomonachus schauinslandi
AAAATCTTTAAAAAAAAAAAAAAAAAAAAAAAAAAGAAAGATAGAGGGAGACTGCCCACAAAAGGAAGTGAGCTACACGCAGAAAGGTTAGAGAAATAGGCCCTTGCACCAGAGAGCTGATAGGGGGAAGACTAATCCTTATAACATTTAGCAGTAAAAACCAGAGACTGAATTCTGTGAGTTTGTAAAACCAGTGGGACTTGGAGTCTGGAGCTTTAAAAAGTCAGTGCCTCAGCACTAGATGAAAAAGAAGGGTGAGTGATAGTTGGGCTGCTGCCCATAAAGGGACAGTAGCCTTTGTGGAAAGGCAACATGAAAATGCAGTTTACAAAATGCTGGGGGAAAAGAGGAGACAGATCTGTTCATACTGATTTTGTAGCATATTGGGTGACTTCTTTGAAAATGAGAGAGCTGGAGAGGATGCAAGATGGTGGAAGAGTAGAGGACCTGATTTCATCTGGTCCCTTGAATTTAGCTAGATAACTATCAAACCTTTCTGAACACCCATGAATTCAGCCTGAGATGTAAGAAAAAAATATCTGGAACTCTACAAGTAGAATAGTGACTGCTTTTTGCAAGGTAGGAGGGCTGGAGAAGTGAAACTGAGGGGAGATATCAGAAAATAAATAGAGAGGGGAGGGAGCCTCCATAAGCTGGCTACCAGAAAGCAATAGAGCCCCAGAGGGCAAAATCAGAACTCTTAGAAATCTGCTCCAGTGAGAGACATCCCTGTCTGAAAGGGGCTTAGGGGATGAAAGGGGCAGAATTCTAGGTGGGTCAGTGTGGTGTCAGCATCCCAGGGGTCACAGAACTAACGGGTGTGCCTGAGCCAGTAAAGTGTCCAAGAAGTGGGGTGGGGAAACTGGTTACTGTCAGTGAACCAGGGAGGCGGGTATAAGGGCTCTCAGCTCAGTCACCATAAACTGTGAGCCGGGCCCAATTGGGTGACCACTCTCTGCCTGGGCACCAAGCAGCAGACTGGAACACAGGGACCCTCCACCATCCCCTGGGAGTGGCAGAGCAGGTATGTGCACCATCCCAAGAAAGCTCTCAGCACCAGGGCCCTACAAAGGGCAGTAATGTGAGACCCTCAGACTCCCCCTGGGAAGATTGTTGTGGGCACGCACTTCAGGAGTGTACAGAGTTTGGCATAAACTTAAGTGAAGACTGTCCCAGAGTGTTTACTGAAGAGGGGGACTGCAATCTTTTGGGTCTGGGGCTGGATATCAGGGCATGGTCATTTTTATTTTGATCCTCTAAAGAGGCACAGAAAGCCTACAAGGAACAAAAGCCACACAGAGGACCAGCATACACTGAGCTCAACCCCCTGGCAAGGGATGGTGCAACTCTGCCCAGACAAAGACACCTGAGAAGCAGCACAGCAGGCCCCTCCCCCAGAACAGGTGCACAAGTTTACAGATCCCACAACACTGTAAAACTCCAGCGCTGGGGGAAAATAGTATATAGAACTTGAGGATTTTTCACATGATTCATTTATCTTTCAGTCTAAAATTTTCCATTTCTTTTTCTTTCTTCCCCCCTTTCAACTAGTTTCTTATTTTATCAACACTTTGTTTTTAAGTCACTTTTTAACTTTTATTTTTACATCTACATTTCATAGATATAGTCTTCATTTTTTGACCTTTTCACTCTATTCAATTTTAGTTTTGTATATATATAAGGTTTGCTTTCTTTACAATTTTGGGATTTAGTGTCTTCTTTTTTTTTTCTTTTTTTTTTAAAGATTTTATTTATTCATTTGAGAGAGAATGAGATAGAGAGAGCATGAGAGGGGGGAGGGTCAGAGGGAGAAGCAGACTCCCTGCTGAGCAGGGAGCCCGATGCAGGACTCGATCCTGGGACTCCAGGATCATGACCTGAGCCGAAGGCAGTCGCTTAACCAACTGAGCCACCCAGGCGCCCAAGGGATTTAGTGTCTTCTAACACAGAGATCAAAAGTCACTCAGGAACAAGTGGATCACCCTGGTTTGTCCACCCTATGAGATTATATTCTCTCTCCCCTGCCTTTTTTTTTTCCTTTTTCTTTTTTTGTTTTGTTTTTGCTTGCTTTTCTGTTTTGGTTTCTGATCTCTTTGGATTTGTCTAGTGTGTATTTTGCTTGGGTTGTGGTTGATAATTTTGATTCTGCTCACTGGCTCACCCATTCTTCTCTGGGCAAAATGACTAGAAGGAGGAATTCACAACAAAAGGAAGAACCAGAGGTAATATTCTCTGCACAGATATAATTGATAAGGATATAAGTTAGATGTCAGAGATGGAAACCAGGATAACAATTATAAAGTTAATAGCTGGGTTTGAAAAAAAAAAAACATAAAAAAAAAAAAAACACTAAAGAATCTCTTAGTGCATAAATGAGATCTAATCAGGCCAAATTTAAAAATGCTATAATGGAGATGCAGTCTAATTTGGATGCTCTAAAAATGAGGGTGAATGAGGCAGAAGAGAGAGTAAGTGATCTAGAAGATAGGCTGGTGACAGGAAGGAAGTTGAGGGAAAAAGAGAAAAGCAACTAATAGTCCATGAACAAAGGCTTTGAGAAATTAATGATGCCATGAAATGTACCAATGTCAGAATTATTTGGAAACCTGAGGGTGAAGAGAGAGAGGGGGGGTCAGAAGTTATACTTGGGTAATTCATAGCTGAGAACTTCCCTAATCTGGGGAAGGAAACAAGCATTCATGTCCAAAAAGCAGAGGGGACCCCTCCTAAAAAGAATAAAAATACATCAACACCTCAACATATAATAGTGAAGCTTACAAATTTTAGAGAAAGAGAATCCTGAAAGAAGCTCAAAACAAGAGGCTCCTAACCTACAGAGAGAAGAACACCAGAATGACAACAGACCTATAAACAGAAACCTGGCAGACAAGAAAGGGCTGGAATAATATATTCAGGGTACTAAATGAGAAGAATATGAAGCCAAGAATACTTTATCAAGCAAGGCTGTCATTCAGAATGGAAGGAGAGATAAAGGGCTTCCAGGACAGACTGAAAATGAAAGAATATATGACCATCAAGCCAGCCCTGCAAAAAATATTAAGGGGGATGCTGTAAATGAGGAGAGAGCCAAAAGTAACATAGACCAGAAAGAAAGAGAAAATCTACAGAAACAGGAACTTTAAGGAATTACAATGGCACTAAATTCATATCTTTTGATAGTTACTCTGAATGTAAATGGGCTAAATGCTTCAATCAAAAGACACAGAGTAGCAGATTGGATAAAAAAAGCAAGACCCATCCATATGCTGTCTACAAGAGAATTATCATAGACCTAAAGACACCTCCAAACTGAAAGTGGGGGGATGGAGAATTATTTACCATGATAATGCACCTCAAAGACAGCTGGGGTTGCAATACTCATATCAGAGAAATTAGATATTAAACCAAAGACTGTAGTAAGAAATGAAGAGGGACACTATACTTAAAGAAATGAAGAGGGACACTATACTTAAAGGGTCTATCCAACAAGAAGATCTAACAATTGTAAATATGTATGCCCCCAATATTGGAGAAGCCAATTATATAAACCAATTAATAAACAAAGTAAAGAAACACATTGATAATAATACATTAATAGTAGGGGACTTCAACACCCCATTCACATCAATGAACAGATCATTTAACCAGAAAATCAACGAAGAAACAGGGCTTTGAATGACACAATGGACCAGATGGACTTCACAGATATATACAGAACATTCCATCCTAAAAGAACAGAATACTCATTCTTCCCGAGAACACATGGAACTTTCTCCAAAATAGATCACATACTGGGTCCAAATCAGGTCTCAACTGATACCAAAAGATTGGGATTATTCCCTGCATATTTTCAGACCACAATGCATTAAAACTTGAACTCAGACACAAGAGGAAATTTGGAAGACTCTCAAACACTTGGGGTTAAATAGCATCCTATGGAAGAATAAAAGGGTCAACCAGGAAATTAAAGAAGAATTTTAAAAATTCATGGAAACTAATGAGAATGAAAATACATCTGTTCAAAACCTTTGGCATACAGCAAAGGTGGTCCTAAGAAAGAAGTACATTGCAATAAGAGCATATCTCAAAAAAATTAGAAAGATTTCAAATACACAAGCTAACCTTATGCCTAAAGGAGCTGGAGAAAGAACAACAACTAAAGCTTAAATGAAGCAGAAGAGAAATAATAAAGATTAGAGCAGAAATCAATAAAATAGAAAAAAGAAAAACAGTAGAATGGATCAATAAAACTAGAAGTTGGTTCTTTGAAAGAATTAATAACATTGATAAACTTCTAGCCAGACTTATTCAAAAGAAAAGAGAAAGGACCAAAATTAATAAATCATGAATGAAAGGGGAGAGATCATGACCAACACCAAGGAAATACAGACAATTTTAAGAACATATTATGAGCAACTATATGGCCACAAATTAGGCAATCTGGAGAAATGGATGAATTCCTGGAAACTTATAAGCTACCAAAACTGAAATAGGAAGAAATAGAAAATCTGAATAAGCCAATAAACAGCAAAGAAATTGAAGCAATAATTTAAAACCTCCCAAAAAACTAGAGTCCAGGACCAGATGGCTTCCCAGGAGAATTCTACCAAACATTTAAAGAAGAAATAATACCTATTCTACTGAAGCTGTTTCAAAAAATAGATATAGAAGGAAAACTTCCAAACTCGTTCTATGAGGCCAGCATTACCCTGATCCCAAAACCAGACAAAGACCCCATTAAAAAGGAGAATTACAGACTAATATCCCTGATGAACATGGATGCCAAAGTACTCACCAATATACAAACTAATAGGATCCAATTGTACATTAAAAGGATTATTCACCACGACTAAGTGGGATTTATTCCTGAGATGCAAGGGTGGTTCAACATTCACAAATTGATCAATGTGATAGATCACATTAATAAAAGAAAAGACAAGAACCACCTGATCCTCTCAATTGATGCAGAAAAAACATTTGACAAAAAGAGCACCCTTTCTTGATTAAAACTCTGTAAAGTAGAAGGATAGTAGGAACATACCTCAAAACCATAAAAGCCATCTATGAAGATCCCACAGCAAATATCATTCTCAATAGTGAAAAACTGAGAGCATTTCCCCTAAGGTCACGAACATGACAGGGATGCCCACTCTCACCATTGTTGTTCAACATATCATTAGACATCCTAGCTTCAGCAATCAGACAACAAAAAGAAATAAAAGGCATTCAAATTGGCAAGGAAGAAATCAAACTCTCTCTCTTCACTGATGACATGATTCTTTATGTGGAAAACCCAAAAGACTCCACCCCAAAATTGCTAGAACTCATACAACAATTCAGCAACGTGGCAGGATATAAAATCAATGATATAAATCATTGCATTCTATACACAATGTGACTGAAGAAAGAGAAATTAAGGACTCGATCCCATTTATAATAGCACCAAAACCCAAAAAAGTTTAAGGAATAAACTTAACCAAAGAGGTAAAGGATCAATACTCTAAAAACTACAGAACACTTATGAAAGAAATTGAGGAAGACACAAAGAGTTGGAAAAGCATTCCATGTTCATGGATTGGAAGAATAAATATTGTTAAAATGTCTATGCTACCCAAAGCAATCTGCACATTTGATCAATCCCTATCAAAATACCATCGACATTTTTCACAGAGCTGGAACAAACATTCCTAAAATTTGCATGGAACCAGAAAAGACTCTGAATAGCCAGAGGAATGTTGAAAAGGAAAACCAAAGCTGGGGGCATCACAATGCCTGACTCAAACTATATTACAAAACTGTGATCATCAAGACACCATGGTATTGGCACAAAAACAGACACAACGATCCATGGAACAGAATGGAAGACCCAGAAATGGACCCTAAACTCTATGGTCAACTAATCTTTGACAAAGCAGGGAAGACTATGCAATGGAAAAAAGACAGGCTTCAACATATGTTGCTGGGAAACTTGGACAGCCACATGCAGAAGAATGAAACTGGACCATTATCTTACACCATACACAAAGATAAACTCAAAATGGATGAAAGACCTAAGTGTGAGACAGGACTCCATCAAAATCCTAGAGGAGAAAACAGGAAGCAACCTTTTTGACCTTGGCTACAGCAACTTCTTTCAAGACACATCTCTAAAGGCAAAGGAAACAAAAGCAAAGATGAACTATAGGGACTTCTTCAAGATTAAAAGGTTTTGCACAGCAAAGGAAAGAGTCAACAAAACTAAAAGGCAGCCTATGGAATGGGAGAAGATATTTTCAAATGACATATCAGATAAAAAGCTGGTATCCAAGGTCTGTAAGGAACTTATCAAACTCAACACCCAAAAAGCATACAATCCAGTAAAGAAATGGGCAGAAGATATGAACAGACATTTCTCCAAAGAAGACATCCAAATGACCAACAGACATCTGAAAAAAATGCTCAACATCACTCAGCATCAGTGAAATACAAATTAAAACCACAATGAGATATCACCTCACACCAGTCAGAATTGCTAAGATTAACAAGACACGGAACAACAAATGTTGGAGAGGATGTGGAGAAAGGGGAACCCTCTTACATTGTTCGTGGGAATGCAAGCTGGTTCAGCCACTCTGGAAAACAGTATGGAGGTTCCTCAAGAAGTTAACAATAGATTTGCCCTAAGACCCAGCAATTGCACTACTAGGTATTGACCCCAATGATACAGATGTAGTGAAAAGAAGGGGCACATGCACCCCAATTTTCTTAGCAGCAATGTCCAAATAGCCAAACTGGAAGGAGCCAAGATGCCCTTCAACAGATGAATGGATAAAGAAGAGGTGGTTCATATATACAATGGAATATTACTCAGCCATCAGAAAGGATGAATACCTACCATTTACATTGATGCAAATGGAACTGGAGGGTATTACGCTAAGTAAAATAAGTCAATCAGAGAAAGACAATTATCATATGGTTTCACTCATATGTGGGATACAAGAAATAGCACAGAGGATCGTAGGGGAAGGGACAGAAAACTGCATGGGAAGAAATCAGAGAGGGAGACAAACCATGAAAGATTCTTGACACTGGGAAACAAACTGAGGGCTGCTGGAGGGGAGGTGGGTGGGTGGATGGAGAAACTGGGTGATGGGCATTAAAGAGAGCACGTGATGTGATGAGCACTCAGTGTTATACGCAACTGATGAATTATTGAACATTATATCTGAAACTAATGATGTACTATATGTGGGTTATTTGAATCTAAATTTAGAAAAAGAGAAAATGAGAGAGGTGGCAGGTGACTTTCCCCACCACCACCCACATGATAAACACAGAATCACCTGTGAATGGAAGGGCTTTAGAGAAACATTTACTCTCAATTCAGGGCTCAGGGAAAATTTTGTTATGGCTGTACATCTGGCCTGTGCACCCTAGGTGCAATGCGCAGCCTCACATCTCTGGCCACCATTGTGTCTCTACCACAGCTGTGCCAAGACAATGCCCTGCCCTGCCTTCTACTCCCAGCTGCCCCAGGACTCAGCCTTCAGCCGCCAGAGCACTTATGGGGATCTGGCATAGGACCTTGCCCAACACAAATTTTGCTAACACCACTATTCTGCTCCCAAGTTCCCCAGTGGGCACACTCACTAAGGGCTAGCATGCTTAGTTCCCACTGACATCACAGAGAGCAAGCTTATCCTACAATAAGCAGAGAATTAGTGCAGATGATTGCACTAAAAGTAAAAGTGACTCAGATACAACAGGGCACAAGCAACACCCATACTATACTCTCTCAAAGTGCCAGGTTCTGGTGAACAGGGGGCACTGTATTGAAAGAGAATCCAGGACCTCCTCTTTATGTAGTCACTACCTTAAAGAGAAGAAGACATAGCTGACTTTCTTGACACACAGGGATTAATACAGAGAGGGAGACAAACTCAGGAGACAGAGAAAATTATCCCAAATAAAAGAACAGGACAAGGCCATGGCCAGAGATCTAGGGAAAACAAATATAAGTAACATGCCTGATGGGGAATTTAAAGTAATGATCATAAGGATACTCACTAGACTTGACAAAAGAGTAGAATACATAAGGAGAGCATTAACACAGAGATAAGGAATAACATAGCAGAGATAAACAGCTCAATAAACAAAAAGAGAAACACATTTGATGAATGAATAGCAGGAGTGAATAGTAGGATGGAAGAAGCAGAGGAATGAACTAATGATCTAGAAGTCAGAGTAATGGAAAGTAAATTAAGCTGAACAAGAGAGAGAAAAGAAGAATTACACAGTGTGAGAATAAAAATATGGAACTCAGTGACTCCATCAAATGTAATAACATTAGCTTTATAGGAGTCCCAAAAGAAGAGAGAGAGAAGGGGCAGAAAATTTATTCAAATAAATAATAGCTGAAAACTTCCCTAAACTGGAGAAGGAAACAGACATCCAGATCCAGAAGGCACAGATAACTTCCACCAAAATCAACAAAATCAGGCCAACACCAAGATACACTGTAGTTAAATTTGCAAAATAGAGGGATAAAGAAAAAAAAAAAAAGTCTTAAAAGCACCATGACAAAAGTAGTCCTTAACTTACAAGGGAAAAGCCATAAGGGTAGCTGGTGACTTCTCAACAGAAACCTGGCAAGCCAGAGGAGAGTGGCATGACACATTCAAAGTGCTTAATGGGAAAAATTTGCAGCCAAGAATGCTTTATCCAGAAAGGCTATCATTCAGAATAGGAGAGGTAAAGAATTTCCCAGACAAACAAAAACTAAAGGGGTTTGTAGCCACTAAGTCAGCCCTGCAAGAAATATTAAAGGGGACTCTGAGTGGAAAGAAGAGAAAAAAATGAGAGCATTAAAAGGTAAGAAAGGAGTAAAAATTAATATTTCTGTAAAAAATATCCATCAAGGTATTCACATAAAAAATATACAGAAAATATAATATATACCTACAAAATGGGTAGAAGAGAAAACCATGCATTCAAATATAAACAACCATGAACTTAATATGGGCTGCTATTTGAAAAAGAGATATACAAACATAATGGTAACCATATATCAAAACCCACTAATAAACATGCAAAGAATAAAGAGAAAGAAATCTAAATATATCACTAAAGAAAATCAGCAAAATGAGAGAAAAACAAGAAAAGATCAGAGAAAATCTTCAGAAACAATAAATGCTCTAATAAAAAGACAAAGTGTGACAGAATGGATAAAAAAAAAAAAAAAAACAAGATCAATCCATATACAAAGACTCATTTTACCTAAGACACCAGCAGATTGAAAGTGAGTAGAAGGAGAAATATCCATCATCCAAATGGATGACAAAAGAAAGTCAGAGTAGCAATACTTAACATCAGACAAAATAGACGTTAAAACAAAAACAGTAACAAGAACCAAAGAAGGACACTATATGATAATAAAAGGGAAAATCCAATAAGAGGATATAACAACTGTAAATATTTATCCACCCAGCATAGCAGAACTCATATATATAAAACAGTAAATAGCAAAGGAAATCATTTGATAATACAATAATAATAGGGGACTTTAAGACCTCAATTAGATCAATGGACATATCATCTATGCAGAAAATCAACAAGGAAACAATGGCTTGGAATGGCACACTGGATGAGAAGGATTAACAGATACATTCAGAACATTCCATCCTAAAAAAGCAGAATACACCTTCTTTTCAGGTGCACATGAAACATTCTTTCCAGAAGAGAGCTGATATTTGGCCACAAAACCAGCCTCAACAAATTCAAGAAGATCATAGTTTATACCATGCATCTTTTCTGATTACACCACTGTGAAACTACAAGTCAACCATAAGAAAAAATCTGGAAAGACCACAAACATATGGAGGTTAAGTAACATGCTACTAAACAATGAATGGGTCAATAAGGAAATCAAAGGAGAAAAAAAAGTGCATGGAAACAAATGAAAATGAAAGCATGATGGTCTAAAACCTCTGGGATGCAGCAAAAGTGTTTATAAGAGGGGAGTTTATAGGGGCATCTGGGTGGCTCAGTTAGTTAAGCATCTGCCTTCGGCTTAGGTCATGATCCCAGAGCCCCAGGATTGAGCCCCACATTGGGCTGCCTGCTCAGCAGGGAGTCTTCTTCTCCCTCTGCCCCTCTCTCTCACTCTCTGTCTCATTCTCAAATAAAAAATTAGAATCTTAAAAAAAAAGGAGGGGAGTTTATATCAATACAAACCTACCTCAAGAAGAAAGAAAAATCTCAAATGAACAACCTAATCTTGCATCTAAAGGAGTTAGAAAAAGAAAAAAAAAAACAATTAAAACTTAAAACCCGCAGAAGGAAGGAAATAATGAAGATTATAGCAGAAATAAATGATACAGAAACAATCAAAAAACAGAAGAGATCAATGAAATAAGGAGCTCGTTTTATGAATAAGCCATTAAAATTTATAAATATCCAGCCAGATTTTTCGAGAGAGAGCTCAAATACTTAAAATCACAACTGAGAAAGGAGAAATAACAAACAATACCACAGAAATACAAACAATCATAAGAGAATATTATGAAAAAATAATATATACCCACAAATTGGACAACCTGGAAGAAATGGATGAATTCCTAGAAACATATAAACTACCAAACTGAAACAGAAAGAATGAGGAAATTTGAAAAGATGAATAACCAGCTAGGAAATTGTATCAATAATCAAAAACCTCCCAACAAACAAAAGTCCAGGGCCAGATGGATTCAAAGGCAAATTCTATCAAACATTTAAAGAAGACTTAATACCTATACTTTTCAAACTATTCCAAAAAATAAAAAAGGAAGGAAAAGTTCCAAATTCATTCCATGAGACCAGCATTACCCTGATACCAAAATCAGATAAAGACTCCACTAAAAAAGAGGACAGGCCAATATCCCTGATGAACATAGATGCAAAAAATTCTCAGTAAAACAATAGCAAACCAAATTCAACAATACATTAAAATAATCAATCACCACAATCAAGTGGGATTTATTACTGTCTTGCAAGTGTGGCTCAATATTTGCAAATAAATCAATGTGATACATCACATAAATAACAGAAAGGGTAAGAACTATATGATCATTTAAATAGACCCAGAAAAAACATTTGACAAAGTAGATCAATTCATGATGAAAACCCTCAACAAAATAGGTTTAAAGGGAATGTACCTCAACATAAAAAAGGACCATATATGAATAACCCACAGCTAATATCATCCTAAATGGAGAAAAACTGTTTTTCCTCTAATGTCAGGGACAAGACAAGGATGTCCACAATCATGACTTTTATTCAACATAATACTAGAAGTCCTAGGCACAGCAATAAGACAAGAAGAAGAAACAAAATGCTCCAACTCAGCAGAGAAGAAGTAAAACTTTTGCTATTTGCAGATGACATGATACTATATATAGAAAACCTGAAAGATTCCACCAAAACCTACTAGAACTAATAAATGAATTTAGGAAGGTTGCAGGATACAAAGTCAATGTAGACAAATACGTTGCATTTCTATACACTAATAATGAAGCAACAGAAATAAATTTAAGAAAGTAATTTCATCTGCAATGCCACCAAAAAGAATGAAATAGCTAGGAATAAACACAACCAGAGGCAAAAATGTACTCCAAAAAATGTAAAACTGATGAAAGAAACTAAAGATGACAAACAAATGAAAAACATTCCGTGTTCATGGATTGGGAGAACCAAGACTGTTAAAATGTCCATATTACCCAAAATGATCCAAAGAGTTAATGCAATCCTTTTCAAAATACCAACAGCATTTCTGATACAACAAAACCAAACAATACTAAAATGTGTATGAAACCACAAAAGACCCTGAATAGCCAAAGCAAGCTTAAGAAAAATTAACAAACAAACAAAAAAAGAAAAACAAAGCTGGAGGTATCACAATTCCAGACTTCATATTATATTACAAAGCTGTGATAATCAAAACAGTATTGTACTGACACAAATACAAACATATAGACCAATAGAAAAGAATAGAAAGCCCATAAAGAAGCCCATGTTTCTGTGGTCAATTAATCTTCAACAGAAACAATAAAATGCAATGGGAAAAAGACAGCCTCTTCTACAAATGGTATTGGGGAAACTGGACAGCTACATACAAAAGAAACTGGACCACTTTCTTACACCATACACAAAAATAAATTCATAAAGGATTAAAGACCTAAATGTGAGACCTGAAATGATAAATATCCTAGAAGAGAACACTAGCAGTAATTTCTCTGACATTGGCCATAGAGACATTTTTTGATATGTCTCTTTTGGTAAATGAAAGAAAAGCAAAAATAAAATATTAAGAATATATGAAAATAAAAAGCTTCCACAAAACAAAGGAAACAGTCAACATAACTAAAAGACAAACTGCAGAATGGGATAAGATATTTGCAAATGACATAGCTGATAAAAGGCTACCATCCAAAATATATTAAAAACTTATAGAATTCAACACCAAAAAATAATCCAATTAAAAATTGGGCAGAAGAGATGAACAGACATTTTTCCAAAGAAGACATCCAGATGACCAAAACCACATAAAAAAATGTTCAACATCGTTCATTGTCAAGGAAATACAAATCAAAACTACAATGAAATATCACCTCACACATGTCAAAATGGCAAAATCAAAAACACAAGAATCAACAACTGTTGGTCAGAATGTGGAGAAAAAGGAAGTCTCATGCACTGTTCTTGGGAATGCAAACTGGTGCAGCCATTATGGAAAAGAGTATGGAAGATCCTCAAAAAGATAAAAATTGAAATAACCTTGTGTTGTTGATTTTAGCTATTCTCATGTGTGTTTGGTGATGACTGTAGTTTTGATTTGTATTTCCTGGATGATAAGTGATATTGAACTGCTTTTCATGGGCCTGTGTGTCTTCTTTGGGAAAATGTCTATTCAGGTCTTCTCCCCATTTTTTAACTGGATTATTCATTTTTTCAGTCTTGAGTTTTATAAGTTCTTTATATTTTTTGGATACAAACATTTAACCAGATATGTCATTTGCAAATATATTCTCCCATTCCACAGGTTGCCTTTTAGTTTGGTGATTGTTTCCTTTGCTGTGCAGAAATGTTTATTTTGATGTAGTCCAAATACTTTATTTTTGCTTTCTTATCACTTGCCTCGGAGACAGACACTACAGCTGAGTGTCAAAGAGGTTACTGCCTGTGTTCTCCTCTAGGATTTAATGGTTTCTTTTCTCACATTTAGGTCTTTAATCCATTTTGAATTTATTTTTGTGTATAGTGTAAGAAAGTGATCCAGTTTCATTCTTTTGCATGTTGCTGTCCAGTTTTCCCTACACCATTTTTTGAAAAGACTATCTTTTTCACCTTGGATATTCTTTCCTGCTTTGTCAAAGATTTACCATATAGCTGTGGGTTCATTACTGGGTTTTCTAGTCTGTACCATTGATCTATGTATCTATTTTTGGACTAGTACCATACTGTTTTGATCAATACAGCTTTGTAATGTAACTTGAAGTCTGGAATTGTGATGCTTCCATCTTTGCATTTCTTTTTCAGGGTTGCTTTGACTATTTGGGTTTGTTTTTTTTTTTTTGGATTCCTTACATATTTTATGATTGTTTGCTCTAGCACTATGAAAAATACTGGTGGTAGTTTGATAGGGTTTGGATTAAATGTGTTGAATCCTTTGAGTAGTATAGACAATTTAACAATATTTGTTCTTTCAATCCATGAGCATGGAGTGACTTTCCATTGCTTTGTATCACTTTCAGTTTCTTTTATTGGTGTTTTATACTTTTCAGAATACAGATCTTTCACCTCTTTGGTTAAGTTTATTCCTAGGTATCTTATGGTTTTTGGTGTAATTGTAAATGGGATTGATTTCTTCATTACTCTTTCTGCTATTTCATTATTGGTGTATAGAAATACAACTTATATCTGTACATTGATTTTGTATCCTGCAAATTACTGAATTTTATGTTCTAGCATTTTCCTGTCAGAATGACTAAAATCAGCAACAGAAGAAACAACAGGTGTTGTCAAGGATGTTGAGGATGGGGAGACCTCTTTCACTATTAGTGGCAGTGCAAACTGGTGCAGCCACTCTGGAAAACAGTCTGGAAGTTCTACAAAATTTAAAAATAGAACTATTCTGTGATCCAGCAATTTCACTATTAGGTATTTACACAAAGAATACAAAAATACTAATTCAAAGGGTGCATGCACACTAATGTTTATAGCAGCATTATCAACCATAGCTCAATTATGGGAAAAAAAAAAAAAACATGTGTGCATTGACTGCTAAATGGATAAAGGAGATGTGGTACATATATACAATGGAATAGTACTCAGCCACAAAAAGATTATATCTTGTCATTTGCAATGACGTGGATGGAGCTAGAGAGTATGCTAAGTGAAATAAGTCATTTGGAGAAAGACAAACACCATGTTTTCACTTGTATGTGGAATTTAAGAAACAAAACAAATGATCATAGGGAGAAAAGAAGAGAGACAAACCAAGAAACAGACTCTTTGTTTGTTTGTTTGTTTTTAATTTTATGTTATGTTAGTCACCATACAATACATCATTGGTTTTTGATGTGGTGATCCACGATCCATTGTTTTCGTATAACACCCAGTGCTCCACACAGTACGTGCCCTCCTTAATACCCATCACCGGGCTAACCTATCCCCCCCCACCTCCCCTCTAAAACCCTGTTTGTTTCTCAGAGTCCATAGTCTCTCATGGTTCATCTCTCCCTCCAATTCCCCCCCATTTTTCCCTTCCTTCTCCTAATGTCCTCCATGCTATTCCTTATGTTCCACAAATAAGTGAAACCATATGATAATTGCCTTTCTCTGCTTGACTTATTTCACTTAGCATAATCTCCTCCAGTCCCATCCATGTTGATGTAAAAGTTGGGTATTCATCCTTTCTGATGGCTGAGTCATAGTCTATTATATATATGGACCATATCTTCTTTATGCATTCATCTGTTGAAGGGCATCTCAGCTCTTTCCACAGTTTGGGTATTGTGGACACTGCTGCTATGAACATTGTGGTGCATATGGCCCTTCTTTTCACTACATCTGTGTCTTTGGGGTAAATACCCAGGAGTGCAATTGCTGGGTCATAGGTTACCTCTATTTTAAATTTTTTGAGGAACCTCCACACTGTTTTCCAAAATGGCTGTACCAGCTTGCATTCCCACCAACAGTGTAAGAGGGTTCCCCTTTCTCCACAACCTCTCCAACATTTGTTGTTTCTTTCCCTGTCCATTTAAGCCATTCTAACTGGTGTAAGGTGGTATCTCAATGTGGTTTTGATTTGGATTTCACTGATGGCTAATGATAATGAATATTTTTTCATGTGTCTGTTAGCCATTTGTATGTCTTCTTCAGAGAAGTGTCTGTTCATCTCTTCTGCCCACTTTCTGACTTGATTATTTGTTTTTTGGGTGTTGAGTTTGAGAAGATCTTCATAGATCTTGGATACCAGCCCTTTATCTGTAGTGTCATTTGCAAATATCTTCTCCCATTCTGTGGGTTGCCTCTTTGTTTTGTTGACTGTTTCCTTTGCTGTGCAGAAGCTTTTTATCTTGATGAAGTCCCAAAAGTTCATGTTTGCTTTTGTTTCACTAGCTTTTGGAGATGTATCTTGAAAGAAGTTGCTGTGGGTGATGTCAAAGAGGTTACTGCCTATGGTCTCTTCTAGGATTTTGATGGATTCCTGTCTCCCATTGAGGTCTTTCATCCACTTTGAGTTTATCTTTGTGAATGGTGTTAGAGAATGGTCGAGTTTCATTCTTCTGCATGTGGCTGTCCAATTTTCCCAGCACCATTTATTGAAGAAACTGTCTTTTTTCCATTGCATGTTTTTTCCTGCTTTGTCAAAGATTATTTGACCATAGAGTTGAGGGTCCATATCTGGGTTCTCTATTCTGTTCTATTGGTCTGTACGTCTGTTTTTGTGCCAGTACCATGCTGTCTTGGTGATCACAGCTTTGTAATATACCTTGAAATCAGGCAACGTGATGCCCCCAGCTTTGTTTTTCCTTTTTCAACATTTCCTTGGTGATTCGTGGTCTTTTCTGATTCCATACCAATTTTAGGACTGTTTATTCCAGCACTTTGAAAAATGTCATTGGAATTTTGATCAGGATGGCACTGAAGTTATAGATTGCTCTGGGTAGCATAGACATTTTAACAATGATTATTCTTCTGATCCATGAGCATGGAATATTTTTCCATCTTTTTGTGTCTTCAATTTCTTTCATGAGTGTTTTGTAGTTCCTAGAGGATAGATCCTTTACCTCTTTGGTTAGGTTTATTCTGAGGTATCTTATGGTTTTTGGTGCTATTGTAAATGGAATCGTTTCTCTAATTTCTCTTTCTACAGTTACATTGTTAGTGTATAAGAAAGCAACTGATTTCTGTGCATTGATTTTGTATCCTGCCACACTACTAAATTTCTGGATGAGATCTAGTAATTTGGGGGTGGAGTCTTTTGGGTTTTCCACACAAAGTATCATGTCATCTGTGAAAAGAGAGAGTTTCACTGCTTCTTTGCCATTTTGAATACCTTTTATTTCTTTTTGTTGTCTGATTGCTGTTGCTAGGACTTCTAGTACTATGTTGAACAATAGTGGCGAGAGTGGGCATCCTTGACCTGTTCCTGATCTTAAGGGAAAGGCTCTCAGCTTTTCCCCATTGAGGATGATAGTCACTGTGGGTTTTTCATAGATGGATTTTATGAACTTGATGAATATTCCCTCTATCCTTATATTCTGAAGAATTTTAATCAGGAAAGGATGTTGTATTTTGTCAAATGCTTTTTCTGCATCAACTGAGAGCACCATATGGTTCTTCTCCCTCCTCTTATTAATGTGTTCTATCATATTGATTGATTTGCAAATGTTGAACCACCCTTGCACCCCAGGGATAAATCCCACTTGGTAGTGGTGGATGATCCTTTTAATGTATTGTTGGACCCTATTAGCTAGGATTTTGTTGAGGATTTTGGAATCCATATTCATCAGGGATATTGGTCTGAAATTCTCCTTTTTGATGGGGTCTTTGCCTGGTTTGGGGATTAAGGTAATGCTGGCCTCATAGAATGAGTTTAGAAATTTACCTTCTGTTTCTATTTTTTGAAACAGCTTCCGTAGAATAGGTATTATTTCTTCTTTGAATGTTTGGTAGAATTCCCCAGGGAATCCATCAGGCCCTGGACTCTTGTTTTTTGGGAGGTTTTTGATCACTGCTTCAATCTCGTTACTGGTTATTGGCCTATTCAGGTTGTCAATTTCTTCCTGTTTCAGTCTTGGCAGCTTATAGGTTTCCAAGAAGGCCTCCATTTCATCCAGATTGCTCAGTTTATTGGCATATAGTTGTTGATAATAATTTCTAATAATTGTTTCTATTTCCCTGGTGTTAGTCGTGATCTCTCCCCTTTCATTCATACTTTCATTAATTTGGGTCCTTTCTCTATTCTTTTGGATAATTCTGGCCAGTAGGTTATCAATCTTATTAATTCTTTCAAAGAACCAAATTCTAGTTTCGTTGATCTGATCTACTGTGTTTCTGGTTTCTAATCCATTGATTTCTACTCTAATTTTAATTATTTCTCTTCTAATGCATGGCTTAGGCATTGTTTGCTGCTTTTTATCTAGTTCTTTAAGGTGTAGAGTTAGTTGGTGAATTCGGGATTTTTCTATTTTTTTGAGTGAGGCATGGATGGCTATGTATTTCCCCCTTAGGGCCACCTTTGCAGTATCCCATAGGTTTTGGACCCATGTGTTTTCGTTCTCATTGATTTCCATGAATTGTTTAATTTCTTCTTTGATTTCTCGGTTGACCCAAACATTCTTGAGCAGAGTGGTCTTTAGCTTCCAAGTGTTTCAATTTCTGCCAATTTTTTTCTTGTGATTGAGTTCCAGTTTTAGAGCATTGTGGTCTGAGAATATGCAGGGAATAATCTCAATCTTTTGGTATCACTTGTGACCTGATTTGTGACCTAGTATGTGATCTATTCTGCAGAAAGTTCCATGTGCACTCGAGAAGAATGAGTATTCTGTTGTTTTAGAATGGAATGTTCTGTAAATATTTATGAGGTCCATCTGGTCCAATGTATCATTCAAAGCTCTTGTTTCCTTGTTGAATTTCTGCTTAGATGATCTGTCCATTGCTGAGAGTGGAGTATTGAGGTCTCCTACAATTAACGTATTGTTATCAATATGACTCTTTATTTTGGTTAGCAGTTGGCTTATGTAGATGGCTGCTCCCTTGTTGGGGGCATAGATATTTACAATTGTTAGATCTTCTTGTTGGATAGACACTTTAAGAATGACATAGTGTCCTTCTGTGTCTCTAACTTCAGACTTTAGTTTAAAATCTAATTTTTCTGATATAAGCATTGCTACCCCAGCTTTCTTTTGAGGTCCGCTGGCAGGGAAGATGGATCTCCATCCCTCCACTTTCAGTCTGGATGTATCTTTAGGTCCAAAATGAGTCTCTTGTAGACAGCATATGGATGGGTCCTGTCTTTTTATCCAATCTGCAACCCTGTGCCGTTTTATGGGAGTGTTTAGGCCATTCACGTTGAGAGTGATTATTGAAAGATATGAATTAATTGTCATCATGTTGCCTGTGAAGGTGTTGTTTTTATAGATTTTCCCTGTAAATTTCTGTTGTAGATCACTCTTGGGGTCTTTCTCCTTTTATAGAACTCCCCTTAATATTTCTTGCAGGGCCAGCTTAGTGGTCACATATTCTTTCAGCTTCTGCCGGTCATGGAAGCTCTGCATCTCTCCATCCATTCTAAATGAAAGCCTTGCTGGATAAAGTATTCTTGGCTGCATGTTCTTCTCATTTAGTACCCTGAATATGTCTTGCCAGGCCTTTCTGGCTTGCCAGGTCTCTGTGGATAGGTCTGACATTATTCTGATGTTCCTCCCTCTGTACGTAAGGACTCTCTTCCCCCTAACTGCCCTTAAGATGGTTTCCTTGGTTCTAAGATTTGCAAGTTTTACTCTTAGATGTCAGGGTGTTGACCTGTTTTCCTTGATCTTAGGAGAGGTCCTCTCTGCCTCTAGAACTCGAATGTTTGTTTCATTCCCCACATTAGTGAAGTTCTAAGCTACATTCCCCACATTAGTGAAGTTCTAAGCTACAATTTGCTCAAATACATCTTCTAGTCCTCTCTCTCTCTCTCTCCATTCCCTCCGGGTTTCCATTTATTCTGACATTGGAATGTTTCATGGTGTCACTTATTTGTCTGATTCTATTTTCATGGATTCTGAGTTGTTTTTCCCTGGCCTCCTCTTTTCCCTTTTTATCTATTATATTGTCTTCCAGGCACTTATTCTCTCTTCTGCCTCACTTACACTAGCTGTTAGATTATCTATATTGGATTGGATCTCATTGATTGATAGCATTTTTAAGTTCTGCCAATTCACCTTTTATTTTTGCCCCTAGAGACTCTATGTTGCCATTAATTGATTTCTCCATTCTAGCCATTGTCTTCACAATTGCTAGCCTGAATTCCATCTCCGACATCTTGGTTATATCTGCATCCATTTGTAAATCTGCAGCATAAGTCATAATCTCTGAGTCTTTTCTATTTTGGGGGCTCCTCCTCCTAGTCATTCTGTTGATGGGTGTTTGAGGGAATGTATAGAGTCGAAATTATTGACCAGAACCCAAGCAAGATGCACCTGTTTTCTTGGGACTTTAGGGTTGCTGGCCTCTTGTTTTCCCAGCCTGTCTTCTGTGGGAGGGGCCTGCTGCACTGTTACTCCAGCAACCCTGTTCCAGTGGAGTTGCCCTGCACCCCTGTCGTGGGGGATGGGCTCAGTGGGAATCAGTTTTGGGGGCTTTTGTTCTCTGGTGGCTTTCCCTGGCAGCTTTCCGTGTCTCTTCCATGAGTCAGAGCAGAAGAGATCATTTTCAACCCTCTGCCTCAGAGCAGAGAGATCGCAGTCTGTTCTTCAGTTAGCTCTCCAGGCCACACTGTCTCTGTTTCTGTTCGTGCTGTTATAAACTGCAGGGGCCTGGGTTGTGCGCCCCTCCCCAGCGCTTCCAGTCCTGCCTCCAGGTTGGAGTACGTCTCTGCCCTTTGTGCTTCTAAAACCGCCAGCCGCTCCCAGTTCATAGGCGTGACCCCACTGCTCTGGGTTTCCAACCCGGGGGCTGCAGTTCGCAGGCACGACCCCGCCGCTCTGGGTTTCCACCCTGGGGCTGCCCTAAAGTCCTTTCCCTGCCACTACCGGTCTCCGAGTCTGTGCCCATCTGCAGCACGCGAGGCTGTGGCTCACCAGCGGTGTAGGATCCCCACGGTCAGGCACCCTCCCGCTGCCGTTTATCTTCCGATATCTGCCTGCAGAATCACGGCTCCCCACTTTGTACCTCAAAACCAACCACCTGTGATACTCTGTTTGTAGAGATCCAGATCTTCTTACAGCTCAGGCTGGTTTCGTGGGTGCTCAGAGTGGTCTGGTAGATATCCAGCTCAATTCCAGGGACCAGTTGAAATAGGGTCCCCTACTCCTCCGCCATCTTTCCCCCCTCTCAAGAAACAGACTCTTAATTATAGAGAACAAACTGATGGCTACTAGAGAGGAGTTGAGTGGGTGAATGGGTTAAATAGGTGATGGGGATTAAGGAGTTCACTTGTGATGAGCACCAGGTATTGTGTGGAATTGTTGAATCACCATATTGTATGCCTGAAACTATTATAGTATATGCTAACTGACTGAATTATACCCTCTATTTTAAAAAATCAAACTAACCTTCAATTCAGTAATTGTGCTCCTGTATTTACCCAAAGAATATGAAAATGCTAATTCAAAAGTATATATTTACCTCTATGATTATAGCAGCATTATTCCAATACCCAAGTCATGGAAGTTCCCTAACTGTCCATCAACAGATGAATGGATAAAGAAGTATATATATACAATGGAATATTATTCAGCCATGAACAAGAATGAAATCTTGCTATTTGCAACAACACGGATAAAGTTAAAGAGTATGATGATAAGCAAAATCAGTAAGTCAGAGAATGACAAATATCATACGATTTCACTCATACATGGAATTTAAGAAATAAAACAAATGTACAAAGAAAAGCAAAAGAGAGAGGCAAACCAAGAAACAGACACTTAAATATAGAGAACAAACTGATGGTTACCAGAAGGGAGGCAGGTGTGGGAATGCGCTAAATAAGGGATAGGTATTGAAGAGTAGACTTATCATGAAGAGGACTGAGCAATGTATAGAATCATTGAATCACCATACTGTATATCTGAAACTAATATAACACTGTATGTCAACTATATTGGAATTAAAATTAAAAAAATCTTAAAACAATCATTTAAGTGATTCATAAAATAAAAGGATATAAATAAGATATATACATAAAACATGGAAGGGGAGTAAAAAAAAAAAAAAACTTTGTGCTTTTAGAATAAGTTCAAATTTACATCCCCATCAAACTGATACAGACTGCTGTGTGCAGAGAATCTTATATATAAATGCTTTTTCCCCAAGTTTTTATTTAAATTCCAATTAGTTAACATACAGTGTAATATTAATTTCAGGTGTAGAATTTAGTGAATCAACACTTTCATATTCATCACAAGTATCCTTCTTAAAAAAATATTTAAAAATTAAAAAAATAAATAAAAATGATAACCATAAATCAAAAGCTTTTAATAGATATGTAAAAATAAAGGGAAAGGAAGCCAAATATATCACTAAAGAAAGCCATCAATCCACAAGGGAAGAAAGGAGTAGAAAAAACGAAGAGATAAGAATAACAAAAGTACAGTAAAACAAATAACAAAATGGTAATAAGTACATAACCATCAAAAATTACTTTGAATGTAAATGGACTAAGTACTGCAATAAAAAGTTATAGGACACTGAATGGATGAAAAAGCAACACCCATCTCCATGCTGCATACAAAAGACTCATTTCAGACCCAAATTCACATACAGATTAAAAGTAAAAACATGGAAAAATATTTATTAAAATGGAAGCAAAAAGAAAGCTGAAGTAGCAATACTTATATTGGAGAAAATAGACTTTAAAACAAAGACTGTAGCAAGATACAAAGGACACTAAATAATGACAAAGGGAACAATCCAAGAAGAAGAAATAATGGCTCTAAATATTTATGGACCCAATACAGGAGCACCCAAATTCATAATACAACTATTAGCAGACATGAAAGAGGAAAGCAATAGTCATACAATTATAGTAGAGGACTTGAACACCCAACTTATATTAATGGATAAATGATCCAGACAGAAAATCAACAAGGAAAGAGTGGCTTTGTATGACACACTGGACCAGATGGATCTAACACATATATTTAGAACATTCCACCCAAAAATAGCAGAATAAACATTCTCTTCAAGTTCACATGGAACATTCTTCTTAGGAGATTACATGTTTGGCTACTAAAAAGGCTCAACAAATTCAAAAAGATTAAAATCATATCATGCTTCTTCTCTTCATACAAAGGCATGAAACTAGAAATCAATCACAAGAAAAAATCTGGAAAGAACAAAAATGCATGGAGATTGAATAAGATGTTACTAAGAAATGAGGGGGTAAACCAAAAAAATCAAAGAAGAAATAAAAAATTACATGGAGACAAAAGTTAAAACACAATGGTCAGAATCTTTGGCATGCAACAAAAGCTGTTCTAAGAAAGATTATAGCAATAAAAGTCTATCTCAAGAAGCAAGAGAGGGCACCTGGGTGGCTCAGTCGTTAAGCATCTGCCTTCGGCTCAGGTCATGATCCCAGGGTCCTGGGATCGAGTCCCACATCGGGCTCCCTGCTCCGCAGGAAGCCTGCTTCTCCCTCTCCCACTCCCCCTGCTTGTGTTCCTGTTCTCACGGTCTCTCTCTGTCATATAAATAAATAAAATCTTAAAAAAAAAAAAAGGAAGCAAGAGAAATCTCAAATAAACAACCTAATTTTACACCTAAAGTAGCTAGAAAAAAAGAACAAAGAAAGCCCAAAGGCAGTAGAAGGAAAGGAATAATAAATATCAGAGAAAAATAAATGAAATAGAAACTAAAGAACAATGCATCAATAAAACTAAAAGATGTTTTTTGAAAATATCAACAAAATTTATAAATCTTTAGCCAGACTCATCATAAAACAATAAAAGAAGAGTGGACTCAAATAAATAAAATAAAAAATGAAAGAGGACAAATAACAAACACCACAGAAATATAAAAGATTTTAAGAGAATATTATGAAAAATGATGTCTTAGAAATATATAACCTTCCAAAACTGAATCAAAAAGAAATGGAAAATTTGAATAAACCAATTACCAGCAATGAAATTGAATTAGTAATCAAAAAACTAACAAGAAACAAAATTTCAGGATCAGAACATACCAGCGGGATATTCTACCAACATTTAAAGATGAGGTAATAGCTGTTCTTCCCAAACTATTCTAAGAAACAGAAGAGGAAGGAAAGCTTTAAAATTCATTCTCAGAATCCAATATTACATTGACAAAAAAACCAGTTAATGACACTAAAAAAAAGAAAAGAAAACTGCAAGCCAATATGTCTGAGGAACATAGATGCAAAAGTCATCAACAAACTATCAACAAACTGAATTCAACAATACATTACAAAATCATTCACCACAATCAAGTGGGATTTATTCGTGGTATGCAAGGGTGGTTCAATATTCACAAATCAAACAATATGATACAGCATATCAACAAGAGAACAGATTAAAAAATATATATGGTCATTTTATATTAACTTTTTTATCTTTTTTATTTTTTTAACTTTTCTTTAAATCCCAGGAAGTTATCCTACAGTGTAATATTAGTTTTAGGTGTACTATTTAGTGATTCAACACTTACATACAACACAAGGTGCTCATCAAAAAAGCACACTGCTTAATCCCCATCTCATATTTACCCATCCCCCACCCACCTCCCCTCTAGTAACCATCAGTTTGTTCTCTATAGTTAAGAGTCTGTTTCTTGGTTTCCCTCTCCTCTTTTCTCCCTATGATCATTTGTTTTGTTTCTTAAATTCCACATATGAGTGAAAACATGGTATTTGTCTTTCTCCAAATGACTTATTTCACTTAGCATAATACTCTAGCTCCATCCATGTCATCGCAAATGACAAGATATAATCTTTTTTTGTGGCTGAGTACTTTTCCATTGCATATATATACCAAATCTTCTTTATCCACTTATCTGACAATGCACACTTGGGTTTTTTCCATAATTTGACTATGGTTGATAATGCTGCTATAAACATTAGGGTGCATGCACTCTTTGAATTAGTATTTTTGTATTCTTTCAGTAAATACTTAGTGCAACTGCCTGATCGTAAGGTAGTTCTATTTTTAACTTTTTGAGAAACCTCCATACAGTTCTCCTGAGTGGCTGCACCAGTTTGGATCCCCACCAACACTGTAAGAGGGTTCCCCATCTCTGCATCACCACCAACACCTGCTGTGTCTGGTGGTGTTGAGTTTAGCATTCTGAAAAGAGTGAGGTGATGTATCATTGTTTTGATTTATATTTCCATGATGATAAGTGACGTTAAACATCTTTTCATGTGTCTGCTGACCATGTATATGTCTTCTTGGAAAAATGTCTATTCATGCCCTCTGCCCAATTCTAATTGGATTATTGGTATTTTGGGTGCTGAGTTTTATAAGTTCTTTATAAATTTTGCATGTGAATCTTTTAACAGATTTTTTTTGGAAGTATCTTCATCCATTCCATAGGTTGCTTTTTAGTTCAGTTGATTATTACCTTTGCTATGCAGAAGGTTTTTATTTAAATAAAGTCCCAATAATTTATTTTTGCCTTTGTTTCCTTGCCTCAGGAGACATATGTAGTAAGAAATTGCTATGCCCATTGCCAAATGGGTTACTGCCTGTGTTCTCTAGGATTTTAATAGTTTCCTGTCTCATATTTAGGTCCTTGATCCATTTTGAATTTATGTTTGTGTATGGTGAAAGAAAGTTGTCCACTTTCATTCCTTTTCATGTTGCTGTCTAATTTTCTCAACACCATTTGCTGAAAAGATTCTTTTTCCCCTTGGATATTCTCTCCTGCTTTGTCAATTATTAATTGACCATATAGTTGTGGGTTCACTTCTGGGTTTTCTATTCTGTTCCATTGATCTCTGTATCAATTTTTGGACCAGTACCATACTGTCTTGGTCACTACAGCTTTATAATATAACTTGAAGTCCAGAATTCTGATGCCTCCACATTTGCTTTCCCTTTTCAAAGTTGCTTTGGCGATTCAGGGTATTTTGTGGTTCCATACGTATTTTAGGATTTTTTGTTGTATGTCTGTGAAAAATGCTGCTCATATTTTCACAAGGATTGCATTAGCAGTAGAGACATTTTAACAATATTTGTTCTTCCAAAATGGGAGCATGGAGTGTTTTTCCATTTCTTTGTGTCATCTTCAATTTCTTTCATCAGTGTTTTATACTTTTCAGGGTATAAATCTTTCACCTCTTTGGTTAGATTTGTTCTTTGGTATCTTATGGTTTGGGGTGTAATTTTGAATGGGATAGATTCCTTGATTTCTTTCTGCTGCTTCATTAAAAGTGTACAGAAATGCAACAGATTTCTGTATGTTGATTTTGTATCCTGCAACATTACTGAATTAGTGAGTCTAGTCCTAGCAATTTCTTGTTGGACTATTTTGGGGTTTCTATATAGATTATCATGTCTCCTACAAATAGTGAACATTTTACTTCTTCTTGCTGTTTTGGATGCTGTTTATTTTTTGCTGTTGTTGTCTAATTGCTGTGGCTAGGACTTCCAGTACTATTAAATAGCAATGGTGAGAGTGGACATCTCTGTCTTATTCTAGGCCATAGAGGAAAAACTCTCAGTTTTTCTCCATTGAGGAAGATATTAGCTGTGGGTTTTTTGTATATGGCATTTATTGTGATGAGATATGTTCTCTGTAACCCTACTTTGTTGAGGTTTTTTATCATGAATGGATGTTATACTTTGTCAAATGCTTCCTCTGCATCTAGTGAAAGGATTGTATGGTTCTTAACCTTTCTTTATTAATGTAGTGTATCAAGTTGATTTATGAATATTAAACCAACTTTGCAGCCCAGGAATAAGTCCCACTTGATCATAATGAATGATTCTTTTCATGCACTGTTGGATTAAATTTGCTAGTATTTTGTTGAGAACTTTTCCATCAACATACATCAGGGATATTGACCTCTCATTCCCTTTTTCAGTAGAATCTTTATCTGATTTTGGTATCAGGGTGATTCTGGCATCAAAGAATGAACTTGGAAATTTCCTTCCTTTCCAAATTTTTGGAACAGTTTAAGAAGAATAGGTATTAACTCTTTTTTAAATGTTTGGTAGAATTCACCTTTGAATTCATTTGGACCTGGAGTTTTATTTATTGGGAATTTTTGGATTACTGACTTAATCTCTTTACTGGTTATCACTCTGTTCAAATTTTCTATTTCTCCCTGTTTCAGTTTTGGTAGTTTTTATGTTTCTAGGAACTTATCTGTTTCTTTCAGGATGTCCAATGTGTTGACATATAGTATTTCATAATATTCTCTTGAAATTGTTTGTATTTCTGTGGTGTTGCTTGTTATTGCTCCTTTCTCACTGTGATTGTATTTATTTCAGTCCTTTCTCTTTTCTTTTCGATATGTCTAAGTAAAGGTTTTCAATTTTATTAATTTTTCCAAAGAACCAGCTCCTGGTTTCATTGATCTCTTCTATTGTTTTTTGGTTTTTGCTTTTATTATTATTAATATTATTATTATTATTATTATTATTATTATTATTATTTTATGGGCATCTTACTAAAGAATGAATGGGACAACCAGGAAATTAAAGAAGAATTTAAAAAATTCATGGAAACAAATGAAAATGAAAACACAACTGTTCAAAATGTTTGGGATGCAGCAAAGGCAGTCCTAAAAGGAAAGTATATACCAATACAAGCCTTTCTCAAGAAACAAGAAAGGTCTCAAATACACAACCTAACACTACACCTAAAGGAGCTGGAGAAAGAACAGCAAATAAAGTCTAAACCCAGCAGGAGAAGAGAAATAATAAAGATCAGAGCAGAAATCAATGAAATAGAAACCAAAAGAACAGTAGAACAGATCAACAAAACTAGGAACTGGTTCTTTGAAAGAATTAACAAGATTGATAAACCCTGGCCAGACTTATCAAAAAGAAAAGAGAAAGGACCCAAATAAATGCAATAATGAATGAAAGAGGAGAGATCACAACCAACACCAAAGAAATACAAACAAATATAAGAACATATTATGAGCAGCTATATGCCAGCAAATTAGATAATCTGGAAGAAATGGATGCATTCCTAGAGATGTATCAACTACCAAAACTGAACCAGGAAGAAATAGAAAACCTGAACAGACCTATAACCACTAAGGAAATTGAAGCAGTCATCAAAAATCTTCCAACAAACAAGAGCCCAGGGCCAAATGGCTTCCCAAGGGAATTCTACCAACATTTAAAGAAGAATTAATACCTATTCTTCTGAAACTCTTCCAAAAAAAATAGAAATGGAAGGAAAACTTCCAAACTCGTTTTATGTTTTATGAGGCCACCATTACCTTGATCCCCAAACCAGACAAAGACCCCATCAAAAGGAGAATTACAGACCAAGATCCTTGATGAATATGGATGCAAAGATTCTCACAAAATACTAGCCAATAGGATCCAACAGTACATTAAAAGGATTATTCACCACAACCAGGTGGGATTTATCCCTAGGCTGCAAGGTTGGTTCAACCTCCACAAATCAATCAATGTGATACAATGCATTAATAAAAGAAAGAACAAGAACCATATGATCCTCTCAATCGATGCAGAAAAAGCATTTGACAAAGTACAGCATCCTTTCTTGATCAAAACTCTTCAGAGTATAGGGATAGAGGGTACATACCTCAGTATCATAAAAGCCGTCTATGAAAAACCCAGAGCAAATATCAATCTCAATGGGGAAAAACTGAGACCTTTCCCCCTAAGGTCAGGAACACAGCACGGATATCCACTATCACCACTGCTATTCAACATAGTACTAGAAGTCCTAGCCACAGCAATCAGACAACAAAAAGAAATAAAAGGCATCAAATCTGCTTTTTTTTTAGCTTCTGTTTTATTTCTACTGTAATCTTTATTATTTTCTTCCTTCTGCTGCTTTTGTTTTGATTGTTTTTCTTTTTCTAGCTCCTTTAGGTGCAAGGTTAGTTTTTTTTTTTTTTCTGAGATTTTTTTCTTGCTTTTTCAGGTAGGTCTGTATTACAGTATACTTTCTTCTTAGGACTGCTTTAGTTGCATCCCAAAAGATTGGACCATTGTATTTGCATTTTCATTTGTTTTCATGTATTTTTTTTTTAATCTGTTCTTTGACTTCCCGGTTCACCCATTCATTGTTTAGTAACATGTTGTTTAACCACCGTGTATTTGTGCTCTCTCCATTTTTTTTTTTCTTCTTGTTGCTTCAAGTTTCATGGTGTCAGAAAATATGCATGGTATGATTTCAATCTTTTTGTATTTGTTGAGGCCTGATTTGTGATCCATTATGTGATATATTCTGGAAAATGTCCCATTTGCACTCAAAAAGAATGTGTATTCTGCTGTTTTAGGATAGAATGTTCTGAATATATCTGTTAAGTCGATATGGTCCATTGTGTCATTCCAAGCCCTTGTTTCCTTATTGATTTTCCCTTTAGATGATATGTCTATTGATGTAAGTGAGGTGTAAAAGTCCTCTATTATTATATTATTATCAATGAGTTCCTTTATGTTTGATATTAATTGTTTGATGTATTTGGGTGTTCCATGTTGGGTGCATAAATATTTACAATGGTTAGATCTTCTTTTTGGATATTACCCTTTGTTTTTGTTTTTGGTTTTTTGTAGTTTTTAATTTTATTATGTTATGTTAGTCACCATACAATACATCATTAGTTTTTGATGTAGTGATCCATGATCCATTGTTTTCGTATAATACCCAGTGCTCCATGTAGTACATGCCCTCCTTAACACCCACCATGGGGCTAACCAATCCCCCCTCCCCCCTCCCCTCTAAAACGCTGTTTGTTTCTCAGGTCCATAGTCTCTCATGGTTCATCTCTCCCTCCAATTCCCCCCTCCTTCATTTTCCCCTTCCTTCTCCTAATGGCCTCCATGTTATTCCTTATATTCCACAAATAAGTGAAACCATATGATAATTGACTTTCTCTGATTGACTTATTTCACTTAGCATAATCTCCTACAGTCCCATCCATGTTGATACAAAAGTTGGGTATTCATCTTTTCTGATGGTTGTGTAATATTCCATTGTATATATGGACCACATCTTCTTTACACATTCATCTGTTGAAGGGCATCTCGGCTCTTTCCACAGTTTGGCTATTGCGGACACTGCTGCTATGAACATTGTGGTGCATATGGCCCTTCTTTTCACTACATCTGTGTCTTTGGGGTAAATACCCAGGAGTGCAATTGCTGGGTCATAGGGTAGCTCTATTTTTAAATTTTTGAGGAACCTCCACACTGTTTTCCAAAGTGGCTGTACCAACTTGCTTTCCCACCAACAGTGTAAGAGGGTTCCCCTTTCTCCACAACCTCTCCAACATTTGTTGTTTCTTTCCCTGTCCATTTTTACCATTCTAACTGGTGTAAGGTGGTATCTCAGTGTGGTTTTGATTTGGATTTCCCTGATGGCTAATGATGATGAACATTTTTTCATATGTCTGTTAGCCATTTGTATGTCTTCTTCAGAGAAGTATCTGTTCATCTCTTCTGCCCACTTTCTGACTTGATTATTTGTTTTTTGGGGATTGAGTTTGAGAAGTTCTTTATAAATCTTGGATAACAGCCCTTTATCTGCAGTGTCATTTGCAAATATCTTCTCCCATTCTGTGGGTTGCCTCTTTGTTTTGTTGACTGTTTCCTTTGCTGTGCAGAAGCTTTTTATCTTGATGAAGTCCCAAAAGTTCATTTTTGCTTTTGTTTCACTAGCTTTTGGAGATGTATCTTGAAAGAAGTTGTTGTGGCCGATGTCAAAGAGGTTACTGCCTATGGTCTCTTCTAGGATTTTGATGGATTCCTGTCTCCCATTGAGGTCTTTCATCCACTTTGAGTTTATCTTTGTGAATGGTGTTAGAGAATGGTCGAGTTTCATTCTTCTGCATGTGGCTGTCCAATTTTCCCAGCACCATTTATTGAACAGACTGTGTTTTTTCCATTGCATGTTTTTTCCTGCTTTGTCAAAGATTATTTGACCATAGAGTTGAGGGTCCATATCTGGGTTCTCTATTCTGTTCTATTGGTCTGTATGTCTGTTTTTGTGCCAGTACCATGCTGTCTTGGTGATCACAGCTTTGTAATATACCTTGAAATCAGGCAACGTGATGCACCCAGCTTTGTTTTTCTTTTTCAACATTTCCTTGGCGATTCAGGGTCTTTTCTGATTCCATACAAATTTTAGGATTGTTTGTTCCAGCACTTTGAAAAATGTCATTGGAATTTTGATCAGGATGGCACTGAAGTTATAGATTGCTCTGGGTAGCATAGATATTTTAACAATGTTTATTCTTCCGATCCATGAGCATGGAATATGTTTCCATCTTTTTGTGTCTTCTTCACTTTCTTTCATGAGTGTTTTGTAGTTCCTAGAGTATGGATCCTTTACCTCTTTGGTTAGGTTTATTCTGAGGTATCTTATGGTTTTGGTGCTATTGGAAATGGAATCGTTTCTTTAATTTCTCTTTCTACAGTTACATTGTTAGTGTATAAGAAAGCAACTGATTTCTGTGCATTGATTTTGTATCCTGACACATTACTGAATCTCTGGATGAGATCTAGTAATTTGGAGGTGGAGGCTTTTGGGTTTTCCACATAAAGTATCATGTCGTCTGCGAAAAGAGAGAGTTTGACTTCTTCTTTGCCAATTTGAATACCTTTTACTTCTTTTTGTTGTCTGATTGCTGTTGCTAGGACTTCTAGTACTATGTTGAACAACAGTGGTGAGAGTGGGCACACTTGACGTGTTCCTGATCTTAAGGGAAAGGCTCTCAGCTTTTCCCCATTGAGGATAATATTCGCTGTGGGTTTTTCATAGATGGATTTTATGAATTTGAGGAATGTTCCCTCTATCCCTATACTCTGGAGAGTTTTAATCAGGAAAAGATGTTGTATTTTGTCAAATGCTTTTTCTGCATCAACTAAGAGCACCATATGGTTCTTCTCCCTCCTCTTATTAATGTGTTCTATCATATTGATTGATTTGCGAATGTTGAACCAACCTTGCACCCCGGGGATAAATCCCACTTGGTCGTGCTGGATGATCCTTTTAATGTATTGTTGGATCCTATTAGCTGGGATTTTGTTGAGGATTTTGGAATCCATATTCATCAGGGATATTGGTCTGAAATTCTCCTTTTTGATGGGGTCTTTGCCTGGTTTGGGGATTAAGGTAATGCTGGCCTCATGGAATGAGTTTGGAAGTTTACCTTCTGTTTCTATTTTTTGAAACAGCTTCAGTAGAATAGGTGTTATTTCTTCTTTGAATGTTTGGTAGAATTCCCCAGGGAATCCATCCGGTTCTGGACTCTTGTTTTTTGGGAGGTTTTTAGTCACTGCTTCAATCTCATTACTGGTTATTTGCCTATTCACATTCTCAATTTCTTCCTGTTTCAGTCTTGGCAGCTTATAGGTTTCCAGGAAGGCCTCTATTTCATCCAGATTGCTCAGTTTATTGGCATATAGTTGTTGATAATAATTTCTAATAATTGTTTCTATTTCCTTGGTGTTATTCGTGATCTCTCCCCTTTCATTCATAATTTTATTAATCTGGGTCCTTTCTCTTTTCTTTTGGATAAGTCTGGCCACTGGTTTATCAATCTTATTAATTCTTTCAAACAACCAACTTCTAGTTTCGTTGATCTGATCTACTGTGTTTCTGGTTTCTAATCCATTGATTTCTGCTCTAATTTTAATTATTTCTCTTCTAATGCATGGCTTAGGTGTCATTTGTTGCTTTTTATCTAGTTCTTTAAGGTGTTGAGTTAGTTGGTGAATTCGGGATTTTTCTCTTTTTTTGAGTGAGGCTTGGATGGCTATGTATTTTCCCCTTAGGACCGCCTTTGTAGTATCCCATAGGTTTTGGACCGATGTGTTTTAGTTCTCATTGATTTGCATGAATTGTTTAAGTTCTTCTTTGATTTCTTGGTTGACCCAAACATTCTTGAGCAGAGTGGTCTTTAGCTTCCAAGTGTTTGAATTTCTGCCAAATTTTTCTTGTGATTGAGTTCCAGCTTTAGAGCATTGTGGTCTGAGAATATGCAGGGAATAATCTCAATCTTTTGGTATCGGTTGAGACCTGATTGGTGACCCAGTATATGGTCTATTCTGGAGAAAGTTCCATGTGCATTCGAGAAGAATGAGTATTGTGTTGTTTTAGGGTGGAATGTTCTGTAAATATTTATGAGGTCCATCTGGTTCAATATATCATTCAAAGCTCTTGTTTCCTTGTTGAATTTCTGCTGAGATGATCTGTCCATTGCTGAGAGTGGAGTATTGAAGTCTCCTACAATTAACGTATTGTTATCAATATGACTCTTCATTTTGGTTAACAGTTGGCTTATGTAGATGGCTGCTCCCATGTTGGGGGCATAGATATTTACAACTGTTAGATCTTCTTGTTGGATAGACACTTTAAGAATGATATAGTGTCCTTCTGTGTCTCTTATTACAGACTTTAGTTTGAAATCTAATTTGTCTGATATAAGAATTGTTACCCCAGCTTTCTTTTGAGGACCCTTGGCATGGAAGATGGATCTCCATCCCTTCACTTTCAGTCTGGATGTATCTTTAGGTCCAAAATGAGTCTCTTGTAGACAGCATATGGATGGGTCCTGTCTTTTTATCCAATCTGTAACCCTGTGCCGTTTTATGGGAGCGTTTAGGCCATTCACGTTGAGAGTGATTATTGAAAGATATGAATTAATTGTCATCATGTTGCCTGTGAAGATGTTTTTATAGATTTTCCCTGTAAATTTCTGTTGTAGATCACTCTTGGGGTCTTTCTCCTTTTATAGAACCCCCTTAATTCTTGCAGGGCCGGCTTAGTGGTCACATATTCTTTCAACTTCTGCCAGCCGTGGAAGCTCTGCATCTCTCCATCCATTCTAAATGAAAGCTTTGCTGGATAAAGTATTCTTGGCTGCATGTTCTTCTCATTTAGTACCCTGAATATGTCTTGCCAGGCCTTTCTGGCTTGCCAGGTCTCTGTGGATAGGTCTGACATTATTCGGATGTTCCTCCCTCTGTACGTAAGGACTCTCTTCCCCCTAACTGCCCTTAAGATGGTTTCCTTGGTTCTAAGATTTGCGAGTTTTACTATGACATGCTGGGGTGTTGGCCTGTTTTCCTTGATCTTAGGAGGGGTCCTCTCTGCCTCTAAGACTCGAATGTTTGTTTCATTCCCCAGATTAGGGAAGTTCTAAGCTACAATTTGCTCAAATACATCTTCTAGCCCTCCCTCTCTCTCCACTCCCTCCGGGATTCCAATTATTCTGACATTGGAACGCTTCATGGTGTCACTTATTTCTCTGATTCTATTTTCATGGATTCTGAGTTGTTTTTCCCCGGCCTCCTCTTTTCCCTTTTTGTCTATTAGATTGTCTTCCAGGTCGCTTATTCTCTCTTCTGTCTCAGTTACCCTAGCTGTTAGATTATCTAGATTGGATGGGATCTCATTGATAGCCTTTTTAAGTTCTGCCAAATCACCTTTTCTTTCTGCCCTTAGAGACTCTATGTTGCCATTAATTGATTTCTCCATTCTAGCCATTGTCTTCACAATTGCTAGCCTGTATTCCATCTCTGACATCTTGGTTATATCTGCATCCATTTGTAAATCTTCAGCATAAGTCATAATCTCTGAGTCTTTTCTATTTTGGGGGCTCCTCCTCTTAGTCATTCTGTTGATGGGATGTTGAGGGAATGTATAGAGTCGAAATTATTGACCAGAACCCAAGCAAGATGCACCTGTTTTCTTGGGACCTTAGGGTTCCTGGCCTCTTGTTTTCCCAGCCTGTCTTCTGCGGGAGGGGCCTGCCGTGCTGTTACTCAGGCAACCCTGTTTGGGCGGAGTTGCCCTGTGCCCCTGTGGCGGGGGATGGGCTCAGTGGGAATCAGTCTTTGGGGCTTTTGTTCTCTGGCGCCTTTCCCTGGTGGCTTTCCGCGTCTCTTCCGCGAGTCAGAGCAGAAGAGACCGTTTTCAACCCTCTGCCTCAGAGCAGAGAGACCTCAGTCTGTTCTTCAGTGAGCTCTCCAGGCCGCACTGTCTCTGTTTCTGTCCGTACTGCTATAAACTGCAGCGTCCTGGGTTGTGCGCCCCTCCGCAGTGCTCCCAGTCCTGCCTCCAGGTCGGGGCACGTCTCTGCCCTTTGTGCTTCTAAAACCGCCAGCTGCTCCCAGTTTGTGCGTGCACGAATCCACCGCTTGGGGTTTCCATCCCCGGGGATTGCAGTTCACCAGTGCGACCCCGGTGCACCGGGTTTCCGTCTGGGAGGCTGCAGTTTTCGTGCACGCGACCATCGCTCCGGTTTCTGTCTGAGGGGCCTGTGGTTCGCGTGCCCGCGACCCTGCCAGTCTGGTTTTCCACCCTGGGGGCTGCCCTAAAGTTCTTTCCCGACGCTACCGGTCTGCAAGTCTGCCCCATCTGTAGCGCGCGAGGCTGTCACTCACCGGTGGTGTAGGATCCCCACGGCCAGGCTCCCTCCCGCTGCCATTTATCCTCCGATATCTGCCCGCAGAATCACGGCTCCCCACTTCCTACCTCAAAACCAACAGCCTGTGATATTCTGTTTGTAGAGATCCAGATCTTCTTACATCTCAGGCTGGTTTCATGGGTGCTCAGAGTGGTCTGGTAGATATCCAGCTCAATTCCAGGGACCAGTTGAAATAGGGTCCCCTACTTTTCCGCCATCTTTCCCCCCCTCTCCCGGATATTACCCTTTGTTATGATATAGTGCCTTTCTTCAATTCTTGTTATAGGCTTCCATTTAAAGTATAGTGTGTCTGATATAAATATTGCTACTCTGGCTTTCTTTTGACATGCATTTGCATGATAAATGTTTCTCCATCCTCCCACTTTCAATCTAAAGGTGTTTTTAGGTCTAAAATGAATCTCTTACTCTTAATCATAGGGAATTGAGGGTTGTGGGAAGGAAGGTGAGTGGGGGGATGGGGTAACTGGGTGATGGTCATTAAAGAGGGCATGTGCTGTAATGAGCACTGGGTGTTATATAAGACCGATGAATCACTGAACCTTACCTCTGAAACTAATAATATGCTATATGTTAAATGAATTTAAATAAATTTTAAAATAAAAACTAAAAGATGTGATAGGTTTTAAATAAATGTTTTCTTTTTTTATTATATTATGTTAATCACCATACATTACATCAATACTTTTGATGTAGTGTTCCATGATTCATTGTTTGCGTATAACACCCAGTGCTCCATGCAGTACATGTCCTCTTTAATACCCATCACCAGGCTAACATATCCTCCCACCCCCTTCCCCTCTAGAACATTCAATTTGTTTCTCAGAGTCCATAGTCTCTCATGGTTCGTCTCCCCCTCCGAATTTCCCCGCTTCATTCTTCCCTTCTGGCTATCTTCTTCTTCTTCTTCTTCTTCTTCTTCTTCTTCTTCTTCTTCTTCTTCTGCTTCTGCTTCTGCTTCTGCTTCTGCTTCTGCTTCTTCTGCTTCTTCTTCTTTTTTACATATAATGTATTATTTGTTTCAGAGGTAGAGGTCTGTGATTCAACAGTCTTACACAATTCACAGCACTCACATAGCACAAACCCTCCCCAATGACTATCACCCAGCCACCTCATCCCTCCCACCCCCCACCACTCCAGCAACCCTCACTTTCCTGTGATTAAGAATTCCTCATATCAGTGAGGTCATATGATACATGTCTTTCTCTGATTGACTTATTTCGCTCAGCATAATACCCTCCAGTTCCATCCACGTCATTGCAAATGGCAATATTTCATTCCTTTTGATGGCTGCATAATATTCCATTGTATATATATATATACCACTTCTTCTTTATCCATTCATCTGTCAAGGCACATCTTGACTCCTTCCATTGTTTGGATATTGTGGACATTGCTGCTATAAACATTGGGGTGCACGTGCCCTTTGGATCCCTACATTTCTATATTTGGGGTAAATATCAGTAGTGCAATTGCTATATCTTATGGTAGCTCTATTTTCAACTTTTTGAGGAACCTCCATACGGTTTTTCAGAGTGGCTGCACCAGCTTGCATTCCCACCAACACTGTAGGAGGGTTCCCCTTTCTCCGCATCCTCACCAACATCTGTCATTTCCTGACTTGTTAATTTTAGCCTTTCTGACTGGGGTGAGGTGGTATCTCATAGAGGTTTTGATTTGGATTTCCCTGATGCCCAGCAATGTTGAGCACTTTTTCATGTGTCTGTTGGTGATGTAGATGTCTTCTTTGGAAAAATGTCTGTTCATGTCTTCTGCCCATTTCATGATTGGATCATTTGTTCCTTGGGTGTTGAGTTTAATAAGTTCTTTATAGATTTTGGATACTAGCCCTTTATCTGATATGTCATTTGCAAATATCTTCTCCCATTCTGTTGGTTGTCTTTTGGTTTTGTGACTGTTTCTTCTGTTGTGCAAAAGCTTTTTATCTTGATGAAGTCCCAATGGTTCATTTTTGCCCTTGCTTCCCTTGCCTTTGGCGATGTTCTAGGAACAAGTTAGTGCAGGTGAGGTCGAAGAGGTTGTTGCCTGTGTTCTCCTTTAGGATTTTGATGGACTCCTCTCCCACATTTAGGTCTTTCAACTATTTGGAGTCTATTTTTGTGTGTGGTGTAAGGAAATGGTCCAGTTTCATTCTTCTGCATGTGGCAGTCCAATTTTCCCAACACCATTTGTTGAAGAGACTGTCTTTTTTCCATTGGACATTTTTCCTGCTTTGTCGAGATTAGTTGACCATAGAGTTGAGGGTCCATTTCTGGGCTCTCTATTCTGTTCCATTGATCTATGTGTCTGTTTTTGTGCCAGTACCATACTGTCTTGATGATTACAGCATTGTATTAGAGCTTGAAGTCTGGAATTGTGATGCCGCCAGCTTTGCTTTTCTTTTTCAACATTCCTCTGGCTATTCTGGGTCTTTTTTGTTTCCAGACAAATTTTAGGATAATTTGTTCCATTTCTTTGAAAAAAGTGGATGGCATTTTGATGGGGATTGCATTGAATGTTTAGATTGCTCTAGGTAGTACTGACATCTTCTCAATATTTGTTCTTCCAATCCATGAGCATGGAACGTTTTTCCATTTCTTTGTGTCTTCCTCAATCTCTTTCATGAGTATTTTATAGTTTTCTGAGTGCAGATTCTTTGCCAACTTTGGTTAGATTTATCCTAGGTATCTTATGGTTTTGGGTGCAATTGTAAATGGGATTGACTCCTTAATTTCTCTTTCTTCTGTCTTGTTGTTAGCGTATACGAATGCCACTGATTTCTGTGCATTGATTTTATATCTTGCCACTTGACTGAATTCCTGTATGAGTTTTAGCAGTTTTGGGGTGGAGTCTTTTGAGTTTTCCACATAAAGTATCACATCTGCAAAGAGTGAGAGTTTGACTTCTTTGCTGATTTGGATGCCTTTTATTTCCTTTTGTTGTCTGATTACTGTGGCTAGGACTTCTAGTACTTTGTTGAATAGCAGTGGTGATAGTGGACATCCGTGTTGTGTTCCTGACTGTAGGGGGAAAGCTCTCAGTTTTTCCCCATTGAGATTGATATTAGCTATGGGATTTTCATAGATGGCTTTTATGATATTGAGGAATGTACCCTCTATCCCTATACTCTGAAGAGTATCAAGAAAGGATGCTGTACTTTGTCAAATGCTTTTTCTGCATCGATTGAGAGGATCATAGGGTTCTTGTTCTTTCTTTTATTAATGCATTGTATCACATTGATTGATTTGTGGAGGTTGAACCAACCTTGCAGCCCAGGGATAAATCCCACCTGGTTGTGGTTGAATAATCCTTTTAATGTACTGTTGGATCCTATTGGCTAGTATTTTGTGAGAATCTTTGCATCCATATTCATCAAGGATCTTGGTCTGTAATTCTCCTTTTGATGGGGTCTTTGTCTGGTTTTGGGATCAAGGTAATGGTGGCCTCATAAAACGAGTTTCGAAGTTTTCCTTCCATTTCTATTTTTTTGGAAGAGTTTCAGAAGAATAGGTATTAATTCTTCTTTAAATGTTGGTAGAATTCCCTTGGGAAGCCATTTGGCCCTGGGCTCTTGTTTGTTGGAAGATTTTTGATGACTGCTTCAATTTCCTTAGTGGTTATAGGTCTGTTCAGGTTTTCTATTTCTTCCTGGTTCAGTTTTGGTAGTGGATACATCTCTAGGAATGCATCCATTTCTTCCAGGTTATCTAATTTGCTGGCATATAGCTGCTCATAATATGTTCTTATATTTGTTTGTATTTCTTTGGTGTTGGTTGTGATCTCTCCTCTTTCATTCATGATTTTATTTGGGTTCTTTCTCTTTTCTTTTTGACAAGTCTGGCCAGGGGTTTATCAATCTTGTTAATTCTTTCAAAGAACCAGTTCCTAGTTTTGTTGATCTGTTCTACTGTTCTTTTGGTTTCTATTTCATTGATTTCTGCTCTGATCTTTATTATTTCTCTTCTCCTGCTAGGTTTAGGCTTTATTTGCTGTTCTTTCTCCAGCTTCTTTAGCTGTAGGGTTAGGTTGTGTATTTGAGACTTTTCTTGTTTCTTGAGAAAGGCTTGTATTGCCATATACTTTCCTTTTAGGACTGCTTTTGGTGCATCCCAAAGATTTTGAACAGGTGTGTTTTCATTTTCATTGGTTTCCATGAATTTTTTTAATTCTTCTTTAATTTCCTGGTTGACCCATTCATTCTTTAGTAGTATGCTCTTTAGCTCCCATGTATTTGAGTTCTTTTTGACTTTCCTCTTGTGATTGAGTTCTAGTTTCAAAGCATTGTGGTCTGAAAATATGCAGGGAATGATCCCAATCTTTTGGTACCAGTTGAGACACGATTTGTGACCTAGAATGTGATCTAGTCTGGAGAATGTCCCTTGGGTACTAGAGAAGAATGTGTATTCTGTTGCTTTGGGATGGAATGTTCTGAATATATCTGTGAAGTCCATTTGGTCCAGTGTGTCATTTAAAGTCTTTATTTCCTTGTTGATCTTTTGCTTAGATGATCTGTCCATTTCAGTGAGGGGGGTGTTATAGTCCACCACTATTATTGTATTGCTGTCGCTGTGTTTCTTTCCTTTTGTTATTAATTGGCTTATATAACTGGCTGCTCCCATGTTAGGGGCATAGATATTTACAATTGTTAGATCTTCTTGTTGGATAGACCCTTTAAGTATGATTTGGTGTCCTTCCTCATCTTGTATTATAGTCTTTGGTTTAAAATCTAATTTGTTTGATATAAGGATTGCCACCCCAGCTTTCTTTTGGTGTCCATTAGCATGGTAAATGGTTTTCCACCCCCTCACTTTCAATCTGGGGGTGTCTTTTGGTCTAAAATTAGTCTCTTGCAGACAGCATATTGATGCGGCTTGTTTTTTTATCCAATCTGATACCCTGTGTCTTTTGATTGGGCATTTAGCCCATTTACATTCAGGGTAACTATTGAAAGATATGAATTTTGTACCACTGTATTGCCTGTAAGGTGACTGCTACTGTGTATTGTCTGTGTTCCTTTCTGGTCTATGTTACTTTTAGGCTCTCTCTTTGCTTAGAGGACCCCTTTCAATATATCTTGTAGGATTGGTTTCGTGTTTGCACATTCCTTTAGTTTTTGTTTGTCCTGGAAGCTTTTTCTCTACCTTTCTATTTTCAATGACAGCCTACCTGGATATAGTACTCTTGGCTGCATAATTTTCCCATTTATTGCTCTGAATATATCATGCCAGTCCTTTCTGGACTGCCAGGTCTCTGTGGATAGGTCTTTTGCCAATCTAATGTTTCTACCTTTGTAGGTTATAGATCTCTTTTCCTGAGCTGCTTTCAGGATTTTCTCTTTGTCTCTGAGACTCTAAGTTTTACTATTAGATGTCAGGGTGTTGACCTATTTTTATTGGTTTTGAGGGGGGTTCTCTGTGCCTCCTGGATTTTGATGTCTGTTTCCTTCCCCAAATTAGGGAAGTTCTCTGCTATAATTTGCTCCAATATACCTTCTGCCCCTCTCTCTCTTTCTTCTTCTTCTGGGATCCCAATTATTCTAGTATGGTTTTGTCTTATGGTATCACTTATCTCTCGAATTCTGCCCTCTTGATCCAGTAGTTGTTTATGTCTCCTTTTCTCAGCTTCTTTATTTTCCAACATTTGGTCTTCTCTATCACTAATTCCCTCTTCTGCCTCATTTATTCTAGCAGTAACAGCCTCCATTTTTTATTGCACCTCATTAATAGCCTTTTTGATTTTGACTTGGTTAGATTTTAGTTCTTTTATTTCTCTAGAAAGGGTTCCTCTAATATCTTCCATTCTTTTTTCAAGCCCAGTTAGTATCTTTAGAATCGTCATTCTGAACTCTAGTTCTGACATCTTACTAATGTCTGTATGGATTAGGTCCCTGGCAGTTGGTACTGCCTCTTGTTCTTTTTTTTGAGGTGACTTTTTCCATCTTGTCATTTTGTCCAGAGGAGAATAGGTGAATGAGAGAACAAAATGCTAACAGGGTAACAACATCCCCAGAAAAATATACACTAAACAAATCAGAAGAGACCTGAAACCGGGGGAGAAGAAAGGGAAAGAAAGAAAGAAAAAAGAACGAAAAAAGCAAAAGAAAAAGATATAAAAACAAATGGAAAAAAAACCATAATATGATCAAATATGATCAAGCTGGTGCATAGATCAGTGCCACACACTAGATTTTTGGCATATTTTGGTCTGTTAGAAGAAAGTTCCTCCCAAAATTTTAAGGAAAGAAAAACTTATATATGTACAAAAATAAGTGTTAATATGATGAAGGGATGGAATATGACTGTAAAGATGTAAATTATAAAAGATTTTATAAAAGGAATTTATAAGATAAGAAGTTGGTTGAAAAAAGAAAGAAGAGGTTTTTAAAAAAAGAAAAGGAGAGAATGTGATCAGGGAGGAGACTAGAACAAAGCCATATACTAGAGATTTAGGGTATATTTTGGTCTGTTAGAAGAAACTTTATCCCGAATTTTAAAGAAAGAACAACATATATATACCAAAAATAAGGTTAACTACTATGAAGGGATAGAATATGACTCTAAAAATGAAAAATAAAAAAAGATTTTTTAAAAAGGGATTGATAAGATGTTCGTTGAAAAAGGGAAAAAGAAAAATTCAAAAAAAAAAAGAAAGAATAAGTTAAAAAAATTAACTTTGAAAGACTGAAGAATTATGGGAAAAAAAGCCATGAATTCTATGTGCGGTATTCCCCTAGTGCTGGAGTTCTGCCTTTCTCATTGATCGGTAAACTTGGTCTTGGCTGGGTATTCTTGCTGATCTTCTGGGGGAGAGGCCTGTTGCCGTGGTTCCCAAATGTCTTTGTCAGAGGTGGAATTGCCCCACCCTTGCCAGGTCCAGGCTAAGTAATCTGCTGGGGTTTGCTCTCGGGAGCTTTTGTTCCCTGCAAGCTTTCCGTACAGCTTTGGAGGACAACGGTGAAAATGGTGGCCTCCCAATCTCCACCATGGGGGAGCCGAGAACTTGGAGCTCCACTCCTCATTGAGCCCCCAGAGAAAAGCAGTCAATCACTCCCGTCTCCGGCCACACTCTGTGCTCACCTGGCCTGTGACCGAGCATTTCTATGGCACTCAACCCCATGTAGAGTCTCCAAACCCAACAGATTCCTGCATTGCACACCTGCCCTGCTCCTCATGGGGAGGATGGGGAGTGTCCCTGGATCTGCCACTTGTTGGGTCCTTCCTGGAAGAGCAGTAGCCTGACTATGCCACGGATTACAGTTTATGGCAACGCCAAGCTGAGAGCCCATTCCTCGGCTCCCTCTCTGCAATGGGCTTCCCCGGTCTGATACCTGGGAGCTCTGCCGCACTCAGGCACCCCCAGTCTTTCTGTGACCCTGAGAGTCCTGAGACCACACTGTCCCAGCAAGGGTTCCACCCCTGCTTAGGCACTGGAGTGATGTCCCTCAGCAGAGCCAACTTCTAAAAGTTCTGATTTTGTGCTCCTGTGCTCTATCACTTGCCAGTAGTGGCTGATGGAGGCCCCTTCCCCCGCCATCTATCTTCCCAAATATTGCCTCGGATTCACGTCTCTGCATGTCCTACCTTCCAGAAAGTGGTCGATTTTCTGTTCAGAGAGTTGCTGCTATTCTTTTCTTTGATCTCCTCTTGAGTTCATAGGTGTTCAGAATGGTTTGATCCCTATCTAGCTGAATTCCTGGGACCAGACGAAATTTAGGTCTCTTACTCCTCCGCCATCGTGCCCTTGGGCCTCAATAAATGTTTTCTTATCAGAAAAAAGTTAATAAAAATAAAAACTAAAATGTGTCTCTTGTAGGCAGCATATAGATGTATCTTGTTGTTGTTGTTGTTGTTGTTATACATTCTGACACACTATGTCTTTGGTTTGGAACATTTACTTCATTCACATTCAGAGTTATTATCAATAGATACATATTTATTGCCATTTTATTACTTGTTTTTTCATTGTTTCCAGAGATTTTTCTCTGTTCTTTTCCTTTCTTTCTCACTTTTGTTCTCTCCTTTCCACTCAGAGTTCCCTTTAATATTTCCTGCAGGGCTGGTTTAGTGGTCATGAACTTTAGTTTTTATGTGTCTGGGACACTCTTTGTCTCTCCTTCTCTTCTGAATTACTACCTTCCTGGATAAAGTATTCTTGGCTTCTTATTTTTTCCATTCAGCACATTGAATATATCATGCCACTCTCTTCTGGCTTGCCAAGTTTTTGTTGAGAAATCTGCAGCTAACCTTATGGGTCTTCCCTTGTAAGTTAAGGACTTCTTTTTTTCTTCTTGCTTTTAAGAATTTTTTCTTTATAACTATATTTTGCAAATTTAATTACAATATGTCTTGGTGTCAGCCAGCTTTTGTTTATTTTGATGGGAGTTTTTGTTGTTGTTGTTGTTGTTGTTGTTTTTTTGGTGCTTCCTGGATTGGATATTTTTTTTCCCCCATATTAGGGAAGTTTTCAGGTATTATTCCTCTAATAAGTTTTCTGCCCTTTCTTCTCACTTTCTCCTCTGGTACTCCTATATCATAAATGTTATTAGATTTGATGGAGTAACTGATCTCCTTAAATCTATTTTCATGTTCCATAATTCTCTCCTTTGTTCAGCTTCATTATTTTCTATTATTTTATCTTGTACATCACATATTCATTCTTCTGCTTCTTTCAACCCTGTGCTCATTGCATTGAGCTTGTTGACTATCTCTGTTATTGCATTTTTTATTTCTGACTGATTCTTTTTTAACTCTTTTATCTCTGTAGTAAGGGCCTCTCTGAAGTCTTCCATTCTTTTCTCAATCCCAGTGAGTATCCTTATGATTGTTGCTTTAATTTCTCAAGCATGTTACTTATATCTGTTTAACTTAGATCTTGGGCTGTAAGATCATTTCTTGTTCTTTCATTTGTGATGACTTCTTGGCATTTTGTCTAAGTGTCTGCCTTCTTTGTGTAAGAAAAGCCCATTATGTTTCCCGTTCCTGAGAGTAATGGCTTTATGAAGAAGAGATCACATAGTATCCAGGGCCTCCAGCTTCAGTGTGTCTCTGCTGTGTGTTGCATGTGTTCTGCTGTTGTTTTTTGGCTGTTCTATTCTTCAGGCCAGTTATATGCAGAGGCTCTCCTTGCCTGCAGTGTGCAGTGTTTGGTCTTTGGCCAGAATGTGGTTAGTTTCAACTAGGTGAGCTCTAGTCAGGTTGTGAAATGAGAACTAAAACAACTTTCACTAAAACTGAATCCCTACAGAAATATCTGGTCAGGAGATGTGGTGTGGACAGCAATTTCTGTGTAGAGGCCCACTGCACTGGTACTGAGGCAAGCTTGACTGAGAAAGGCAGTCCAGCCAGAACACAGGACTGTGGGACTTGGTGTAAGCAAGTAAGGCAGCCAGTGTGGGTACTGCATTGGTTCTGGAAGATGGTTCTTTGCTTATGCTGATGGATGGGGCAGGGAAGTGGCACCAGCCAGCTCCCCCAGAGAAGCATCTCCCTGCATGCTGCCTCTCTAGGGTGCACTCTGAGAAGAGTGAATAATCTCCTCCCTGTGTGTCCCAGTTATCTTTCAGGTCTCTGTTTCTACACTATCTGTCTCTGTGTTGTTTGACTGCCTTTTTGCCAGGAGTAGAACAGTGTCCTCTGGCCTCTATTCCAGACAAGGCTGCTGACTTTTAAAACTCCAGGCTTTACAGACATAGTGTGGGTGGGGGTTTGTTCTGGTCTTCTGGAGGAGGGGACTACTGTGCTGGGATTGATGCAAGCTTGACCAAGAAGGGTAATTACACCAGAGCACAGAGGGGTGGGACTTGGTGTAAGCAGGTTAGGCAGCCAGTGTCAATGCTGAGCTGCTTCCAGCAGGTGGCTCTTGTTTATGCTGAGAATGGGGGAGGGAAATGGCAGGAGTCATCTCCTTTGTCCCCAGAGAAGCTCCTCTCAGGGAAGCACCAGGGAAGCATTCAAAGAAGAGCAAAAAATGTGTGCCCCAGGCATTCTTCAGATCTCTGTTTCCATGCTGTCTGCCCCTGGGTTGTGGGTCTGCCTTGTCTCCAGGAGTAAGGCAGTGCCCTCCGGGCTCTATCCCAGCCAAGCCATCTATTTTGTTGTGGTTGCAAGAACTCAAAAAAATCAGTCCCTTTCATTTTCCCAGCCAATGGCTTCAAGGAAATATTCTCCTTGTGTGTTCCCCTGTGTGCTCCTTTATCTCTCACCCTTCTCTGCAACCATGGCTTCTGCCATACTGTAGCACCTGTGATCTGTTTCTCCCCTAAACCACATTACCACACTTCCTAACTTCTTTGATGTGGCTTCTTCTCTCCCTTTTGTTGTGGAGTTTGTTCTGTCAGTCTTCAGGTTGATTTCTGTGATATTTAGAATTATTTGAGAGTTATTTAGTTGTGCTCCAAGGATGAAGTGAACCTAAGGTCTTCCTACTCTGTCTTCATCTTAGCTCCCCCATGATCATTTTAACTGATAAAGAAAAAGCATAAGTACAACATCCATTCATGATAAAAACCCTCACCAAAGTAGGCTTAGAGGGAACATACCTCAACATAATAAAGCCCATATATGAAAAACTGATAGCTAACATCATACTCGATAGTGAAAAACTGAGAGCTTTTCCCCTAAGATCAGGAAAAGGACAGAAATGTCTACTCTCACCACTATTGTTCAACAGTTACTGGAAGTACTAGCCACGGGAATTAGACAAGAAAAATAAATAAAAGGCATTCAATTTAGTAAGAAAAAAACTATACTGTCACTATTTGTAGATAACATGATACTTATTGTATGTTGTAAACCCAAAAGCCTCCATCAAAATACCATAGAAGTGATAAACGAATTCAGTTAAGTCACTAGATATAAAATCAATGTACAGAAATCTGTTTCATTTCTTACAATAATAATGAAGCAGCAGAAAGAGAAAGTAAGAAAATAATTCTATTTACAATTGCACCAAAAAGATTATAATACCTAGGAAAAACTTACCCAAGGAAGTGAAAGAGCTATATCTGAAAAATATAAAACTTTGTTGAAAGAAATTGAAGATGACACAAAGAAATGAAAGAAATTCCAGGTTCATCAATTGGGAGAACCAAGACTGTTAAAATATCCCTACTATCTAAAGTGATCCAAAGGAAAAAAAAATAAAGTGATCCAAAGATTTAATGCATTCTTTATCAAAATCCAACATTTCTGAGAGAACAAGAACAAAGAATCTTAAAATTTGTATGAAACCACAAAAGGTCCCAAATAGCCAAAGCAATCTTGAAAATGAAAATGAAAATTGGAGGTATCACAATTCCAGATCTTAAGTTACGCTACAAAGCTGTTGTCATCAAATATTTGGTCCTAGCACAAAAATACACATATAGATCAATGGAGCAGAACAGAGACCCCAGAAATAAACTCATGATTATACTGTCAATTAATCTATGAAAAAGGAAATAAGAATATGCAATGGAAAAATGACAGTCTCTGCAACAAACTGTGTTGGGAAAACAAGACAGCCACATGCAGAAGAATGAAACTGGACCACTTTCTTATACCATATACAAAAATCAATTCAAAATTGATTAAAGATATAAATGTGAGACCCGAAACCATGAAATTCTTAGTAGAAAACTTCACCAGTAATCTCTTTGACATCAGCCATAGGCACATTTTCCCTAGAATATGTCTACTTTGGCAAATGAAAGAAAAGCAAAAATAAGCTACTGGGATATACCAAAACAAAAAGCATTTGTACAGCAAAGGAAACAATCAATAAAACAAAAAGACAACCCTCCAATTGGGAGAAGACACTTGCAAATGACATATCCAATAAGAGGTTAAGATCCAAAATATATAATGGACTTATAACACTGAACACCAAAAAACCACAAACAATCCAATTAAAAATTGGGCATTATACATGAGTAGATATTTTTCATAGAGGACATACAGATGGCCAACAGACACATGAAAAGATGCTTGTCATCACTCATCATCAGGGAAATACAGATCAAAACCACAATGAGATATCACATCACACCTGTCAGAATGGCTAAAATCAAAAATACAAGAAATAACACCAGGTGTTATATGGAAGTGTCAAATCACTATATTGTACACCTGAAACTAATATTACACTGTATGCTAACTGGAATTTAAATAAAAACTTAAATAAATAAATAAATAAATAAATAAAAAGAAAGAAATAACAAGTGTTTTCAAGCATGTAGAGAAAAAGAAACCCTCATGCACTGTTCGTGGGAATGCAAGATGATGCAACCACAGTGGAAAACAGTATAGACATTCCTCAAAACACTTAAAAGAGAATTAACATGTGATCCAGTGATTCCACTACTGGGTATTTACTCAAATAATATGTAAACACTAATTTGAAAAGATATATGCACCCCTATGTTTATTGTAACATCATTTACAATAGCCAAGATATGGAAGCAACCCAAGTGTCCATCCATATATGAATGAATAAAAAAAATGGTGTATATATATAATGGAATACCAATAAGCCATAAGAAATGAAATCTTGCCATTTGCAACAACATGGATGGATCTAGAGGATACAATGCTAAGCCAAATAAGTCAGTCAGAGAAAGAAAAATACCATATAATTTAATTTATATGTGCAATTTAAAAAACAAAATAAATGAACAAAGAAACAAACAAAAATCCCCAGACTGTGAAATATAGAAAACAAACTGGTAGTTGCCAGAGTGGAGGTGGGGGGGATGGGTGGGTGAAATAAGTGAAGTGATTAAGAATACACTTATGATGAGGACTGACTAATGCATAGAATGGTTGAATCATTATATTGTGCACCTGAAATTAATATAACACTGTATATTAGTTATACTGGAATTCGAATTTTAAAAAAAGTAACAAATACAGAAGACATGAACAGACATTTTTCCAAAGAAGACATCCAAATGGCCAACAGACATATGAAAAAGTGCTCAACATCACTCGGCATCAGGGAAATCCAAATCAAAACCTCAATGAGATATCACCTCACCCCAGTCACAATGGCTAAAATTAACAAGTCAGGAAACGACAGATATTGGTGGGGATGCAGAGAAAGGGGAACCCTCCTACAGTGTTGGTGGGAATGCAAGCTGGTGCAACCACTCTGGAAAACAGTATGGAGGTTCCTCAAAAAGTTGAAAATAGAGCTACCATAAGATATAGCAATTGCACTACTGGGTATTTACCCCAAAGATAGAAATGTAGGGATCTAAAGGGGTATGTGCACCCCGATGTTTATAGCAGCAATGTCCACAATAGCCAAATTGTGGAAAGAGCCAAGATGTCCATTGACAGATGAATGGATAAAGAAGAAGTGGTATATATATACAATGGAATATTATGCAGCCATCAAAAGGAATGAAATCTTGCCATTTGCAATGACGTGGATGGAACTGGAGAGTGTTATGCTGAGCGAAATAAGTCAATCAGAGAAAGACATGTATCATATGACCTCACTGACATGAGGAATTCTTAATCTCAGGAAACAAACTGAGGGTTGCTGGAGTGGGAGGGATGGGGTGGCTAGACATTGGGGAGGGTATGTGCTATGGTGAGCACTGTGAATTGTGCAAGACTGTTGAATCACAGATCTGTACCTTTGAAACAAATAATACATTATATGTTAAAAAAAAAGAAAAAGATGATAGCGGGGGGGGAAGAATGAAGGGGGGGAATCGGAGGGGGAGATGAACCATGAGAGACTATGGACTCTGAAAAACAAACTGAGGGTTCTAGACGGGAGGGGGGTGGGAGGATGGGTTAGCCTGGTGATGGGTATTAAAGAAGGCACGTTCTGCATGGAGCACTGGGTGTTATATGCAAATAATGAATCATGGAACACTACATCAAAAACTAATGATGTAATGTATGGTGATTAACATAACATAATAATAAAAAAAGAGACAATTTAACCAAAAAAAAAAAGTAACAAATACATGTATATACATATATGGATTTTTGCTTCATTAGCACATACACTAAAATTAAAACAATACAGAGAAAATTACCATGACCCCTGGATAAGGATAAAAATGCAAATTTGTGAAGCATTCCATGTTTTAGGTGATGATTGCATGATGATGTGAATGTACCTAATACTACTGAACTGTATACTAAAATGGTTTAAAATGGTAAATTTTATGCTATGTATATTTTGTTACCACAAAAGAGAACATATTTGTTCAAGTCAGTGATCTCCTATAATCAAAACTGATAACAAAGTTATAAAAAAGAAGAGACTATTAGTTTCTAGTATACTGCCAAATTTGTGGCTCTTTTTCTTCTGTAGTTGCTTAAATAAAGTATTTAAGTTTCAGTTCAAACATGTTAAGCAAAGTTAATTTACATTTTTTTTAAACACACGAATGAAGTATATAATTTAAAATGGTACAACAATGATGGAAGGGAAGAAACGGGATGCTCCCTGAGAACATGATGGGAAACACAAATTGAATTAGGGGGACCTCTGAGACAGAGGGAGGGAGAGTCAAGAAGAGTGACCCAGGGGGGCCTGACTTATGAAGGCCCTCAGGCAGGAAGAGCTCACTGGAGGGATGTGTGCAGCCTGTAGGCCAGGCTGAGGACGAGGTCAGCATGGCTCTGAGCTCGGAGGGAAAGCGTGGATGGGCTACCAGCAGGGGAGGGGTGGAATCAGATGTATGCTGGTGGGGAGAATGGAGGGGAAGCTGGTGGGGACCTAGCATTTGGGGCTCTACAATTTTTCAGTGTGGTGAGGCCTCCTCTCTCGGATTTCCTTGCAGTTCATCTCTCTGACTTGGCCCCTCACATTTTGAAATGTGTTTGACTATAACAACAGAGTCAACAAGAACATATGCAATAAGATATACAACATCTGCACTGTAAGTTTAATTTATAGAAACAGTCACAGAAAAGAGTTACATTCACAAAAGAAAGTTGAAAAGAATACTCATACGTTGTCAATTCACTTTTGATTTGCAAATCAACAATAACAGTAATTGACAGAAGTACAGCCTAATTTTGGATGATTTGGATGGCTCTGCAGCAGTTAACACCAAAAAATAGAAAAGAGAGGAATAGAGTAAATTAACATTAACAGCATTGATAGAAAAACCTGGCCAAGTTCAAATATATAACAAAAACCAAGTTTACCTTAAGATAGTTTCCAGATTGGTAAGGAAATTCAATTCACTAAATGTATTTTGAAATATGCATTTGAGAAAATCAGAAGATGTTTAGGAAGATATACTTTAAGCATTTTCACTCAGGATATTAATTTTATTTTTTATTTTATTTAAGATTTTATTTATTTAACAGAGAGAGACACAGCGAGAGAGGGAACACAAGCAGGGGGAGTGGGAGAGAGAGAAGCAGGCTTCCTGCTGGGCAGAGAGCCTGATGTGGGACTCAATCCCAGGACCCTGGATCATGACCTGAGCTGAAGGCAGATGCTTAACAACTGAGCCACCCAGGTGCCCCTAGGATATTAATTTTAAAAAGTGGTTATTTCTATGGAATTTCATTCTCTCTGCATGGTTTGTTTGGTTCACTGTAGCTATAAGGCTTGTATCCTTGCTGCTTTTTGGAAAGCTGTTTCTGCCTGTGTGGAAAACCAGCAACACACTTCAAAATTAAAGCAAATGAATACATTTTTGTTTAGATGGAAAATTCAGGAGGGGAACTTCCTATTCATTTTTCTTTAGAAATAGAATAAATGGGAAATTAGCCTCAAACTAAAATCTATTTTGGCCTAAATTTAATCTCTAGTGCTAACTTCTGTGTAGCAGCTAATGAAAATTCAAATGTATTCTGTGTTTGTTCAAAAGGTATCAAACTGCCATTAGAAGAATATTAAACTTCAATAACAAATCACGTTCCTGAAACGTAATTGACTTCTTGAAGATCACTGCCATTTGTGACTTTTAAGTACCTGGTCTTCCCTCGGATATGCCATATAAATGCCAGAGAATGACATATACAATCAATTCTCCACTCTTCTGGATAGTAGTTATCCAATACTGCTATGCTATGTTGCCACAGAAAGCTACTACAATGATCCTGTGATTTTTTTCAACATTATGACATTTTGCATTCTAAACACTTAGATATGACTTAAATAAAGACTGAAAAATCCAACAAAACATATAGAAATGTTGGTTGTTAAAAAAATCTGCATTTTTAAGACAATTAGCATATTTATGATACTCAAAATTTAAATTATAACATCAAGAAAGACCTGAGAAAACTGCAAGGATAGTGGTTGTCTAGCCCAAATAATGATGTAAAGAATACTGTATGAGATCAGAAAGGCTAGATATTAAAACTGGGTTTACCTATATCTAGTTATAAGCCTATCTGAGTCACTTGACCTCTCAGAATCAATTTTCTTATCTTTAAAATGTGTTTCAAGGAAGCAAACAAGATGCCCTTTGTAGGTGAATAGATAAGTAAAATATGGTATATGTAAACAATAGAATATTATTCAGTGCTAAAAAGAAATGAGCCAGCATGTCATGAAAAGACATGAAGAAACCTTAAATGCATATTACAAAGTGAAAGAAGCCAAACTGAGAAGGCTATATATAGTATGATTCCAATTAAATGGCATTTTGGAAATCATAAAGCAATGGAAAAAATAAAATGATCAATGGTTGCCAGGGATGGGTGTGTGGGGGGAGATAAATAGAGCACAGCATTTTGGAGGCAATGAAAACACTCTGTATGTATTATAATGATGGATATATGTCATTATGTATTTGCCAAATTCATAAAATGTACAAAACCCAGAGTGAACCCGAAAGTAAACTATGGACTTTGGGTGATAATGATGTATCAATGTAGTTCATCGTTGGTAATAAATGTACCATTCTGTTAAATGATATTGATAATAGGAAAGGCTATGCATATGGGTAAGTATGAGATATAAAGGAAATCTATTCACTTTCATCTTAATTTTATTGTAAAGCTAAATCTGCTCTAAAAATATTGTCTTTAAAAAATGACGTTCAGGGAACTCTACCAAATATTTAAAGAAGAAATAATACCCATTCTTCTAAAGCTGTTTCAAAAAAATATAAATGGAAGGAAAACTTCCAAACTCATTTTATGAGGCCAGCATTACCTTGATCCCAAAACCAGACAAAGACCCCACCAAAAAAGAGAACTACAGACCAATAACCCCAATGAACATGAATGCAAAAATTCTCACCAAAATAGTAGCCAGTAGGATCCAACAGTACATTAAAAGGATTATTCACCATGACCACGTGGGATTTATTCCTGGGCTACAAGGGTGGCTCAACGTCCACAAATCAATCAATGTGATACATCACATTAATAAAAGAAAGGACAAGAACCATATGATCTTCTCAATAGATACAGAAAAAGCATTTGACAAAATACCACATCCTTTCTTGATTAAAACTCTTCAAAGTGTAGGGAGAGAGGGAACATAAATCAATATCATAAAAGCTATCTACAAAGAGCCCACAGTGAATATCATTCTCAATAGGGAAAAACTGAGAGCTTTTCCCCTAAGGTCAGGAACACGACAAGGATGTCTACTCTCACCACTGTTGGTCAGCATAGTATTGGAAATCCTAGCCTCAGCAATCAGACAACAAAAAGAAATAAAAGGCATCCAAATTGGCAAAGAAGAAGTCAAACCTTTACTCTTAGCAGATGGCATAATACTCTATGTGGAAAACCCAAAAGATTCCACCCAAAAACTGCTAGATCTCATAAAGGAATTCAGCAAAGTTGCAGGATATAAAATCAATGCATATAAATCAGTTGCATTTCTATACACTAACAATGAGAAGGAAGAAAGAGAAATTAAGGAATCAATCCCATTTACAATTGCACCAAAACCATAAGATACCTAAGAATAAACCTAACTAAAGAGGTAAAGTATCTGTAGTATGAAAACTACAGAACACTTCTGAAAGAAATTGAGGAAGACATAAATAAATGAAAACACATTCCATGCTCATGGATTGGAAACAAATATTTTTAAAATGTCTATGCTACCCAGAGCAATCTACACTTTCAGTGTAATCCCTATCAAAATACCATCGCCATTTTTCACAGAGGGAATAAATAATCTTAAATTTATATGGAACCAAAAAAGACCTCAAATAGCCAGAGGAATGTTGAAAAAGAAAACCAAAGCTGGTGACATCACAATTCTGTACTTCAAGCTATATTACAAAGCTGTAATCATCAAGACAGTATAGTACTGGCACAGAAACAGACACATAGATCAATGGAACAGAATAGAAAACCCAGAAATGGACCCTCAACTCTACGGTCAACTAATCTTTGACAAAGCAAGGAAGAATATCCAATGGAAAGAAGACAGTCTCTTCAACAAATGGTGTTGGGAAAATTGGACAGCCATATGCAGAAGAATGAAACTGGACCATTCTCTTACACCATAGACAAAGATAAACTCAAAATGGATGAAAGACCTAAATGTGAGACAGGACTCCATCAAAATCCACAGGCAGCAACTTCTTTAACCTTAGCCACAGCAACTTCTTGTTAGACACTTCTCCAAAGGCAACAAAAACAAAGGCAAAAATGAACTATTGGGACTTAATCAATATAAAATGTTTTGCACAGCAAAGGAAACAATCAACCAAACCAAAAGACAAACTACAGAATGGGAGAAGATATTTGCCAATGTCTTATCAGATAAAGGGCTAGTATCCAAGATCTATAAAGAACTTATCAAACTCAACACCCAAAAAACAAAAAATCCAATCAAGAAATGGGCAGAAAACATGAATGGACATTTCTCCAAAGACATATAAATAGCCAACAGACACATGAAAAAAACACTCTGCATCACTTGGCATCAGGGAAATACAAATCACAACCACAGTGAGGTACCACCTCACACCAGTCAGAATGGCTAAAATTAACAAGTCAGGAAACAACAAATGTTACCAAAGAGGTGGGGAAAGGGGAACCCTCTTACACTGTTCGTGGGAATGCAAGCTGGTACAGCCACTCTGGAAAACAGTATGGACGTTCTTCAAAAAATTAAATAGAGCTACCCTATGACCAAGCAATTGCACTACGGGGTACCCAGAGGATACAAATGTAGTGATCCAAAGTGACACCTGCACCAATGTTTATAGCAGCAATGTCCACAATAGCCAAACTGTGGAAAGAGCCCAGATGTCCAACAGATGAATGGATAAAGAAGATGTGGTATATATGTATATACCATATGGCTAAGAATTCTTCTACATCCTATGCAGCTTTTCTTTTTCTTTCTTTCTTCTTTCTTTCTTTGTTTCTTTTCTTTCTTTTGTAGAAAAAAATTATTATACTTATATACAATCAACAAAAATGGGAAATAACTCAAAGATTTAATACAAAGTTATGATACATTCATATGATGAAATATTATGTAGCAATTAAAATAATCTTCTTAAAGAACCTTAATGGAGGGTACAATTTTGACAAGGTTATTTAATTTAATTTAATTTTATTATTTTTTGTTTCAAGTTATTATTTAAATTCCAGTTAGTTAACATATAGTGTAATATTAGTTTCAGGAATAGAATTTAGTGATTCACCAGTTACATTATATACATATAATGGAATATTACACAACCATCTGAAAAGAAATCTTACCATTTGCAATGACATGGATAGAAATAGAGGGTATTATGCTAAATGAAATTAGTCAGCCAGAGAAAGACATTTATCATATTATTTCACTCATATGTGGAATATAAGAAACAATGCAGAGGATCATAGGGGAAGGGAGGGAAAAATAAAACAAGACAAAATCATAGAGGGAGACAAACCATAAGACTCTCTTAACTATAGGAAACAAACTGAGGGTTGCTGGAGGGAAGATGGGTGGGGTGATGGGGTAACTGGGTGATGGGCATTAAGGAGGACACGTGATGTAATGGGCACTGGGTGTTATATTCAACTAACAAAACTGAACCCTACCAATGAAACTAATGATAATTATATGTTAACTAATAGAATTTAAGTAAAATAAAAATTTTAAAAATGAGGTTCAATCCAATGTTAACTTTCAGTGAGTCTATATGGAATACATTACTTCCAAGATAACAATTTATTGACTTGTCATTTATTGATTTTACATGTAAATCCTGTCTCCTTTACCTAGTCTGCAAGCTCCTTACTGGGAGAAACTGAATTATTCTTACCTTTGCATTTCTTGATCCCAGACACTGTCCTGGGTTCATGGTGGTGTCCAGTGAATGACTGGAGAATAACCAAATGGGTACTGTGAAGGGACACGACCAGGAGGAAGAAAAACGGCTACTTGCCCAACACTAACAGTTGTGTGTGATTCTCTAGTAACAGGTGTATTCTGCAGTCTCTCCACAATCACGTTCTGCCTGACTTTCCTCCAAGATGTAATAACAAATGTGAGTAGAGGGCAAAGACAGAGATGGTTGTCAAACACTGAAAGTGGCTATAACTCTGCCTTTATTTTACTCATTCACTGTCTGATGATGCCATTCTTTATGATCAGCTTATGCTTATGCCTACTGAAGCACTATATGTCAAGCATCTGTTCCAGAATGTGTTACATTGAACATAATTATAGAACAATTTTGTGACAGAACTTATCTTATTCTAAATTTAAAGAATACATGAGACCAGGGGGAAAAGATGGGGGGGGAGTAGGGGACCCTATTCCAACCAGTCCCTGCAAATGAGCTAGATATCTACCAGACCACTCTGAACACCCACGAAATCAGCATGAGATGTAAGAAGATAGATCTGGATCTCTACAAACAGAAGATCGCAGGTGGTTGGTTTCGAGGTATGAAACGGGGAGCCCTGATTCCACGAGCAGATATTGGAGGATAAATGGCAGTGGGAGGGAGCCTGGCCATGGGGATCCTACACCACCGGTGAGCAATAACCTCCCACGCTGGGGATGGTAGTGGTGGGGAAAGGACTTTAGACAGAAACTGGAGCGGCAGGGCCACCTGTGCAAACTGGGGGCAGCTGGCGGTTTTACAAGCACAAAGGGCAGAGACATGCCCCTGAGATGGAGGTGAGGACTGTGAACACTGCTGAGGGGTGCACAACCCAGGACACTGCAGTTTATAGCAGCACAGACAGAAACGGAGATAGTGTGGCCTGGAGAGTTCACTGAAGAAAAGACTGTGATCTCTCTGCTCTGACGCAGAAGGTTGGAAAGGGTCTCTTCTGCTCTGACTCTCAGAAGAGACATGTAAAGCCACCAGGGAACAAAAGCCCCCACAAAAAACACGGTTTCCACTGAGTCCATCCCCTGACACAGGGGGCAGGGCAACTCTGCCCAAACAGGGTTGCCCGAGTAACAGCATGGTAGAACACTCCCCGAGAAGAGAGCCTGGAAAAACAAGAGGCCAGCAACCCTAAGGTCCCTAAAAAACAGATGTATCTTGCTTGGGTTGTGCTCAATAATTTGGACTCTATACATTCCCTCAACCATCCATCAACAGACTGACTAGGAGGAGGAACCCCCAAAACAGGAAAGACTCAGAGATTATGACTTATGCCACAGATTTACAAATGGATTCAGATATAACCAAGATGTCAGAGATGGAATTCAGCCTATCAATTGTGAAGACAATAGCTAGAATGGAGAAATCGATTAATGGCAACATAGAGTTTCTAAGGGCAGAAATGAAAGTTGAACTGGCAGAATTTAAAAATGTTATCAATGAGATCCAATCTAATCTAGATAATCTAACAGCTAGGATAAGTGAGGCAGAATGAATTAGAAACCAGAAACACAGTAGATCAGATCAATGAAACTGGAAGCTGGTTCTTTGAAAGAATTAATAAGATAGATAAAACACTGGCCAGACTTATCCAAAAGAAAAGAGAAAGGACCCAGATTAATAAAATTATGAATGAAAGGGGAGAGATCATGACTAACACCAAGGAAATAGAAACAATTATTAGAAATTATTATCAACAACTATATGCCAATAAACTGAGCAATCTGGATGAAATGCATGCCTTCCTGGAAACCTATAAACTGTCAAGACTGAAAAAGGAAGAAATTGACAACCTGAATAGGCCAATAACCAGTAACGAGATTGAAGCAGTGATCAAAAGCCTCCCAAAAAACAAGAGTCCAGGGCCTGATGGATTCCCTGGGGAATTCTACCAAACATTCAAAGAAGAAATAATACCTATTCTCCTGAAACTGTTTCAAAAAATAGAAACAGACGGAAAACTTCCAAACTCATTCTATGAGGCCAGCATTACCTTAATCCCCAAACCAGGCAAAGACCCCATCAAAAAGGAGAATTTCAGACCACTATCCCTGATAAATATGGATCCCCAAATCCTCAACAAAATCTTAGCTAATAGGATCCAACAATACATTAAAAGAATCATCCATCATGACCAAGTGGGATTTATCCCTGGGATGCAAGGGTGGTTCATCATTCACAAATAAATCAATGTGATAGAACACATTAATAAGAGGAGAGAGAAGGACCATATGGTCCTCTCAAGTGATTCAGAAAAAGCATTTGACAAAATACAGCATCCTTTCCTGATTAAAACTCTCCAGAGTATAGGGATAAAAGGAACATTCCTCAAGTTTATTAAATCCATCTATGAAAATCCCACAGTGATATCATCCTCAATGGGGAAAAGCTGAGAGCCTTTCCTTTAAGATCAGGAAAATGTCAAGGATGCCCACTCTCACCACTATTGTTCAACATAGTACTAGAAGTCCTAGCAACAGCAATCAGACAACAAAAAGAAATAAAAGGTATTCAGATTGGCAAAGAAGAAGTCAAACACTCCCTTCTCACAGACGACATGATACTCTATGTGGAAAACCCAAAAGACTCTACCCCAAATTACTAGAACTCATACAGTAATTCAGTAATGTGACAGGATACAAAATCAATGCACAGAAATCAGTTGCTTTCTTATACACTAACAACACAACTGTAGAAAGAGAGAATAGAGAAACGATTCCATTTACAATGGCACTAAAAACCATAAGATAACTCAGAATAAACCTAACCAAAGAGGTAAAGGATCTATACTCTAAGAACTACAGAACATTCATGAAAGAAATTGTAGAAGACACAAAAAGATGGAAAAATATTCCATGCTCATGGATCGGAAGAATAAACATTGTTAAAATGTCTATGCTACCCAGAGCAATCTATACCTTCAATGCCATCCTGATCAAAATTCCAATGACATTTTTCAAAGTGGTGGAACAAATAATCCTAAAATTTGTGTGGAAACAGAAAAGATGGTGAATCGCCAAGGAAATGTTGAAGAAGAAAAACAAAGCTGGGGGCATCACGTTGCCTGATTTCAAGCTATATTACAAAGCAGTGATCGCCAAATCAGCATGGTACTGGCACAAAAACAGACATATAGACCGATGGACCCTCAACTCTATGGTCAACTAATCTTCGACAAAGCAGGAAAAAATATGCAATGGAAAAAAGTCTCTTCACTAAATGGTGCTGGGAAAATTGGACAGCCACATGTAGAAGAATGAAACTCAACCATTCTCTAACACCATACACAAAGATAAACTCAAAATGAATGAAAGACCTCAATGTGAGACAGGAATCCATCAAAATCTTAGAGGATAACATAGGCAGTAACCTCTTTGACATCGCCCACAGCAACTTCTTTCAAGATACATCTCCAAAGGTTAGTGAAACAAAAGCAAACATGAACTTTTGGGACTTCATCAAGATAAAAAGCTTCTGCACAGCAAAGGAAACAGTCAACAAAACAAAGAGGCAAGCCACAGAATGGGAGAAGATATTTGCAAATGACACTACAGATAAAGGGCTGGTATCCAAGATCTATAAAGAACTGCTCAAACTCAACACCCAAAAAACAAATAATCAAGTAAAAACTGTGCAGGAGACATGAACAGACACTTCTCCAAAGAAGACATACAAATGGCTAATAGACACATGAAAAAATGTTCATCATCATTAACCACCAGGGAAATTCAAATCAAAACCACACTGAGATACCACCTTACACCAGTTAGAATGGCAAAAATGGACAGGGAAAGAAACAACAAATGTTGGAGAGGTTGTGGAGAAAGGGGAACCCTCTTACACTGTTGGTGGGAATGCAAGTTGGTACAGCCACTTTGGAAAACAGTGTGGAGGTTCCTCAAAAAATTAAAAATAGAGCTACCCTATGACCCAGGAATTGCACTCCTGGGTATTTACCCCAAAGACACAGATGTAGTGAAAAGAAGGGCCGTATGCACCCCAATATTCATAGCAGCAAATATCCGCAATAGCCAAAGTGTGGAAAGAGCCGAGATGCTCTTCAACAGATGAATGGATAAAGACGATGTGCTCCATATATATAATAGACTATGACTCAGCCATCAGAAAGGATGAATACCTAACTTTTACATCAACATGGATGGGACTGGAGGAGATTATGCTAAGTGAAATAAGTCAAGCAAAGAAAGTCAACTATCATATGGTTTCACTTATTTGTGGAAATGAGGAATAGCATGGAGGCCATTAGGAGGAGGAAGGGGAAAATGAAGGAGGGGGGAATTGGAGGGAGAGATGAACCATGAGAGATTATGGACTCTGAGAAACAAACTGAGGGTTTTAGAGGGGAGGGGGGTGGGGTGATGGGTTAGCCAGGTGATGGGTATTGAGGAGGGCAAGTATTGCATGGAGCACTGGGTGTTATACCCAAACAATGAATCGTGGATCACTACATCAAAAACTATGTATTGTATGGTGACTAACATAACATAATAAAATTAAAAAAAAATAAAAAATAAAAAATAAATGAAAAATAAAGAACACATGAAATTAACCATATGTGTGTTGATATAAATGCATGAATAAATTTGTGGTCTTATTTCAGGGGCTTTCATTTGTATAATATTTAAGGAAATGTGAAGCTAATTCTTTTAAATCTAAGAGATTGATTCTAACTCTCCAAAGAGAAAGAGATAAAAAAGAAAGTCTAAATTATGCACACTATAATAGTAATAATCATATGTAATTATTTGTATGTGTTGCTGCATACTTAGACATAAATATTGATAACTATATCTCTATTAGTTATCTGAATCCACAATTACTTGAAGCTACCTTACAAAACCAACAACATGAACATTTGTTATATGAGTTACAAGGGAGAGTAAATAGATATCATGAGAAACTGGTTCTTATTCTTGGATCTTCAATGGTCACAAGGTATCTGGCAAGATTATTCTTTAAAGCTTATGTTACTTTGCCTCATAAAATGCAGTGCAGTAACTCAAGACTTTTGTCACATTTGAAACTCACCAGTCTATTGCCTTTTAAATAATGGAATACAATGCAAGTTTTCTGGTGTTGTTATTTCCATATTAAAAGTAAACTACCTAAATTTCTAGGACCAGAAAATCCTGGCTGCCAGAGTGGCATGGCTAAAAATTCTTCTATATCATACGCAGTTTTACTTATTTATTTATTTATTATTTATTTAGTAGAAAATATCTTATTAGTCATATAGAATCAACAAAAATGGGAAATAACTCAAATATTTAATGCAAACTTATGATACATTCATATGATGAAATTTTGTGTAGCAATTAAAATAACCTTCTTAAAGAACCTTAATGGAGAGTACAATTTTCACAAGGTTATCTTATTTTATTTATTTCATTTTATTTTATTTTTTGTTTCAAGTTTTTATTCAAATTCCAGTTAGTTAACATATACTGTAATATTAGTTTCAGGAATAGAATTTAGTGATTCACCAATTACATAAACCCAGCACTCATCACAAAAAGTGCCCTCCTTAATACCCATCACCCATTTAACCCATCCCCCCACCCACTTCCCTTCCAGGAACATTCAGTTTTTTCTCTATAGTTAAGCATCTATTTTATGGTTTGCTTCTCTTTCCCCCCAATGTTCATCAGTTCCTTTCTTTTTTTAATCTGTTTCTTTCTTAATTCTACATATGAGTGAAATCATATAGTATTTGTCTTTCTCTGACTGACTTATTTAGCTTAGCATAGTATACTCTAGCTCTACCCACGTGGATGCAAATGGCAAGATTTCATTCTTTTTTTATGTCTGAGTAATAATCTATTATATATACTATTATTGGTTGATGAACATTTGGGCTCTTTCCATAATTTGGTTATTGTTGACAATGCTATTATAAACACTGGGGAGCCTGTGTCCCTTCAAATCAGTATTTTTGTATCCTTTGGATAAATACCCTAGTAATGCAATTGCTGGATAGTAGGGTAGTTCTATTTTTGACTTTTTAAGAAACCTACATATTGTTTTTCAGAGTGGCTGCACCAGTTTACACTCCCACCAACAGTGCAAGAGGGTTTCCCTTTTTCCTCATCCTTGCCAACACCTGTTGTTTCATGTGTTGTTAATTTTAGCCATTCTGACAGGTGTGAGTTGATATCTCATTGTAGTTTTGATACGTATTTCCCTGATGATGAGTGATGTTGAGAATCTTTTCACAGCAGTTTTACTTTAAATAGAGCCGCCATTCTTCTGACAGTAATATCATTTCCAGGATGGGCAGGGTTTAGGAAATTATTTACTCATGCCTTCTAACACTAAAAAGTATCTAATGAACATTATTTTCTCCTAAAATTGCTGTAGAGAATGTTATCCTGTTAAGACACTAAGATGTTTGAACTACAGGCATCCACTATTTCATTATGGCCCAGTAGAATAGATGGTGCAAAGGAGTGTTATGACTCCTGTTCATCCCTGCTGAAAAATGCTATTATCTTGAGGGGCACCTGGGTGGCTCAGTCAGATAAGCAGCTGCCTTCATCTCAGGTCATGATCCCAGGGTCCTGGGATCAAGCCCCACATCAGGCTCCCTGCTTGGTGGGGAGCCTGCTTCTCCCTCTCCCCTGCTTGTGATCTCTCTCTCTGTGTCTCTCTCTCAAATAAATAAATACAAACAAACAAACAAACAAATAAATAAATAAATAAACAAAATCTTTAAAAGAATGCTACTATCTCATATGAGTTAGTGTTTGGGTAATAGAAAAATAATTCTAAATTAAATAATTAGGCCAGATCATTAATAGAGGAGAGATAACATACACACATACACACATGCCAACATGCATACACATTAAAAAAGATTCTACGTGGAGCTGAGGACTAATGGATGATTTATAAGATAGCACATTCTTTCTGGTTTCCTCTATTGTATCAGTCCCATTAACAATAAATTCAGAAAGAGACAAAAACCATTTTTTTTTCTACTTGCAACCAATAGCTTCAGCTTGCTAAAGGGGCATACTACCTCAAATGGATCAAATGAAACAGAGGTCATAAAGAAATTTATCTCTCTTCTAACCTTTTATTTCAGTCAGAATTCCAAACATCTTAGTAATAATATGTCTGACTTCAAAACTGCTTATAGCTAGAGATAAACTAACATACACAGCTGGGCGGTAGATGAGAATGGAATAGCCCAGCACAATGTTAGGAATGTGACACCATCTTGATGATGAGACAAGGAATTTCACCTTTTGTGGTTTTGTCAATTTCCATGGCTATTGTTCCTGGAAATAAGATGGTATGTCCAGAAACAATAAAACAAGGACAAACATCATCCCAGTTTCCAGTTCACTAAACTATGTTCTGTTTATATTCCCTTTCATTTCAATTGATTTGTTATTTTTATTTTGTTATCCTCCTAGGTCTCTGATATTTTTGGAAGGCTGTGTTTTCATAAAGACTGTAGTAATTTGTACAAATCGATTGGCATAAATCATGGGCTTTCCTGAGTGAAAAAGTGTAATTTCAAGGTGATCTATATCACCATTCCTCCTGTTGGTGATCTTAGTAATGAAGCACTTAAACTCTATCAAATGAAACTCTGTCTTAGCCAGTTATTACTCTCTACTTTTTTTTTTTTAAGAAACACAGGATCTTAGTTTATTTTTTTTTAAGATTTTATTTATTTGACAGAGAGAGACACAGTGAGAGAGGGAACACAAGCAGGGGGAGTGGGAGAGGGAGAAGCAGGCTTCCCGTGGAGCAGGGAGCCCAATGCGAGGTCAATCCCAGGACCCTAGGATCATGACCCAAATGGAAGGCACACGCTTAACGTCTGAGCCACCCAGATGCCCCTCACAGGATCTTAGATTAGTTATATGTGTTATTTTTTTAATAATTGCCATGAATGTCAAGTATGATTGACACATTTAAAAAAAAAGATATTTTCTCTGGCTCGTTGCAATTGATTTGGGAGCATGGGAACTTTAGAAAGTTCCACATGAAATAATCAGATTGTATAGATAAAGTGCATCTTCCTTTTTTAGTTTGAATTCCTGCTGCCAGTAATTTCAAACACAACATTAATTTTCCAAAGCAGATTTTAAATAGTATTACTTCAAACTCATACATTATGAAAATAAAATTGAAATCTTGACTCTAAAATGAACTAAAAATTCCATATTCTATTTTAATAAGTTGACATTCCTTCTCAGCTAGACTAATTGAAGAACTTTCTAAGTGATCTCCCTGCCTCTCATTCTTCCCCCTCCAGTCTATCCCATACTGTCTTAGTGATATTTTCATAAGCAGCAGTACTTTCATATTCCTCACTTTCACAAAAATATTTAGTTGTTCACCACTGCCTATAGAATCAAGTCCAGAATTCTTAATATGGTATTTCTAATCTCCCACATCTGGCCCCACCCATCTTTATAGACAAAGCTTCAACTCTTTTTTTATCATATAACAACTACTCTAACCAGACTAAACACTCGGTCACCCAGACAAACTCACTACTATCTCATCTTCACAACTTTACAGATTGTCTCTTTTGCCAGAATGTTTTTATCCCTGTCTTGCTAACTGCAGCCTAACCAATCTTTAAAACAAAATTTAAATACCATTAATCCAAAAAGCCTTCTTTAATTCTCACAACTGGGAATAGTTCTCTTCTTAGAACTTTCCTATATTACTTTACATACACATATTTATGTTAACATATTTATCACTTTCTGCCTTTTATGATGATTATGCCTACAAGTAGGCCTCACTTCCCCACCTAAAATGAAGGCTGTGAAGGCTGCTATAGGACACTGACATGCCTTACCCAGTTTTGTACTCATAGCAGGATTTAGAATTATGTCTTGCAATTAGGCAGTGCTTGGTAAATGTGTGTCTAATGAACTTACCATTCTAGAGAATAAAGGTTTAGAAAGGTTATAAAGACCTTGAATACTTAAAATATCATCATACATATGGGTAAACAATAGTCACATGCACATACATACACTGACATCAAACACACCGTGTTTGTTATTTCTCTTGGGTCTTTAATATATCATGAAAATTTCTCTATAGTTTACTTAATAGATGAAAGGAAGAATGAAAAATGTATAATCCTTCCTAGTGGTTTTAAGATATTTTTTAAACAAAGATTTATCTTTTTAAATATCTATGGAGGAAAAAGTGTTTTCCCTGATTAATCATGGAGTACCGATGACTGGTGAGGAGAAAATTACATTACAAATGAGCAGCTACCTGCTACCAAATTGTAAGGCATTTTCATCAAAGTACCCCAAAAAAGCAGCAGACTTACCGGTTAAAGTATTTCCATTGACCTGGAGGGATTTTTTTTTCCATTTAATAGCTTTAGAAAAATGTTTTCTTTTGATTCTTGTCTCTGACACAAAAATAATTGTCCCATTTAACCCATCTTCTTTCACATATATCAGAGAATCCTATTTACTCACACACTATTGGAATATTAACACACAATAGAATGATTGTCTTTAGAAGAAAAATTTAAAGATTAAAATTTTTTTACCCCAAAAGGGGGTTGAGATCAAAAGCTAACTTTAATAGATGTTTGACTAAGGTCATACTCTTAGGAATAGTTTTGGTATCTCCGGAAACAATAAAACAAGGACAAACATCAAAGAAAAGAAAAGAAATAGTTTTTGGCTTTTGATCTCAGCCAAATCCATTTGGCACTGTTTAGCTATTATATAATACTTCAGTTTTAGGTGATATCATAACTAAAATGAATTGGTTTTCTTCTTGAGGCTTTAATAGCTCTTTATTACTTTAGCATTTAGCAAAGTTTAGTAAAACAGATTCCTACTTTGTTAGCTAATGTTGCAATAGTAGGTGTAAACAGGTTTTCTTCATTTATAACTACCACTCTCATACAATATCGATGATATATTTTCAAATTATATAAAAAGACTCCACCCCCAAATTACTAGAACTCATACAGCAATTCAGTAATGTGGCAAGATACAAAATCAATGCACAGAAATCAGTTGCTTTCCTATACACGAACAACGTAACTGTAGAAAGATAAATTAAGGAATTGATTCCATTTACAATAGCACCAAAAACCATAAAATACCTTGGAATAAACCTAACCAAAGAGGTAAAGCATCTATACTCTAGAAACTACAGAACACTTATGAAGGAAATTGAAGAAGACAGAAAAAGATGGAAAGACATTCTATGCTCATGGATGAGAAGAATAAACATTGTTGTTTATGCTGCCCAGAGAAATCTATACTTTCAATGCCATCCTGATCAAAATACCAATGGCATTTTTCAAAGTGCTCGAACAAACAATCCTAAAATTTGTATGGAACCAGAAAAGACCCCAAATCACCAAGGAAATGTTGAAAAAGAAAAACAAAGCTGCGGGCATCTCGTTGCCTAATTTCAATCTATATTACAAAGCCCGTGATCACCAAGACAGCATGGTACTGGCACAAAAACAGACACATAGATCAATGGAACAGAAGAGAAATCCTAGATACAGACCCTCAACTCTATGGTCAACTAATCTTTGACAAACAGGAAAAAATATGCAAAGGAAAAAAGTCTCTTCAATAAATGGTGCTGGGAAAATTGGACAGCTATATACAGATGAATGAAACTTGACCATTCTCTTACACCATACACAAAGATAAACTCTAAATGGATGAAAGACCTCAATGTGAGATAGGAATCCATCAAAATCCTAGAGGAGAACATAGACAGTAACCTCTTTGACATTGGCCACAGCAACTTCTTTCAAGACATGTCTCTAAAGCCAAGGGAAACAAAAGCGAAAATGAACTTTTGAGAATTCCTCCTGATAAAAACTTCTGCACAGCAAAGGAAACAGTCAACAAAACAAAGAGGCAACCCACAGAATGGGAGAAGATATTTGAAAATGACACTACAGATAAAGGCTGGTATCCAAGATCTATAAAGAAATTTCAACTCAACACCCAAAAAAAAAATAATCGAGTCAAAAAATGGGCAGAAGACATGAACAGACACTTCTCCAAAGAAGACATACAAGTGACTAACAAACACATGAAAAAATGCTCATCATCATTAGCCATCAGGGAAATTCAAATCAAAACCACATTGAGATACCACCTTATACCAGTTAGAATGGCAAAAATGGACAAGGAAAGAAACAACAAATGTTGGAGAGGATGTGGAGAAAGGGGAACCCTCTTACACTGTTGGTGGGAATGCAAGTTGGTACAGCCACTTTGGAAAACAGTGTGGAGGTGCCTCAAAAATTTAAAATAGAGCTACCCTATGACCCAGCAATTGCACTATTGGGTATTTACCCTAAAGATACAGATGTAGTGAAAAAAAGGGCCACATGCACCCCAATGTTCATAGCAGCAATTTCCACAATAGCCAAACTGTGGAAGGAGCCGAGATGCCCTTCAACAGATGAATGGATAAAGAAGATGTGGTCCATATATACAATGGAATATTACTCAGCAATCAGAAAGGATGAATACCCACCATTTGCATCAACATGAATGGAACTGGAGGAGATTATGCTAAGTGAAATAAGTCAAGCAGAGAAAGATAATTATCATATGGTTTCATTTATATGTGGAACATAAGGAATAGCATGGAGGACAGTAGGAGAAGGAAAGGAAAAATGAAGCGGGGGGAATCAGAGGCAAAGAAGAACCATGAGAGACTAGAGGGGAGGGGTTTTGTGGGATGAGTTAGCCCAGTGATGGGTATTAAAGAGGGCATGTATTTCATGGAGCACTGGGTGTTATAGGCAAACAATCAATCATGGAACACTACATCAAAAACTAATGATGTACTGTATGGTGACTAACATAACATAGTAAAAAAAAAAAAAGAGAGAGACTATGGACTACAGGAAACAAACTGAGGGTTTCAGAGGGGAGGGGGATAGAGGAGTGAGTTAGCCAGGTGATGAGTATTAAGGAGGGCAAGTATTGAATGGAGCACTGAGTGTTACATGCAAACAATGAATCATGGTGGACTCTGAAAAACAAACAGGGTTCTAGAGGGGAGGGGGGTGGGAGGATGGGTTAGCCTGGTGGGGGGTATTGAGGAGGGCACATTCTGCATGGAGCACTGGGTGTTATGCACAAACAATGAATCATGGAACACTTCATCTAAAACTAATGATGTAATGTATGGGGATTAACATAAGAATAAAAAAAAAACAATGAATCATGGAAGACTACATCAAAAACTAACGATGTACTGTATGGTGAATAACATAACATAATAAATAAATAAATAACACATAAAATTTTTTTAAAAAATAAAAATAAAAAGGAGCTCAAAAATAAAATTTTCCTATGAAATGCTCTTCAAAGAAAATCATCATTGAAGTGACTACAAATTTATAAGTACAAAGGGCCTTCCTAATTTTAAATTACATTATTTTGAATTTACGTTTTCCATGTACTAGAACAGTTTGCTTCCTTGTAGCTCAGCATTGGATAGACCCAATATAAGAGCGGGGAAAAAAAAAAAGACTATTATTGAATACCCACAACTATAGGTCAAGCACCATTTAGGACTGTTATATACATTATCTCGTTTAATCTTCAAAACAACTCTACAAAAATGCAAGGACTATTATGCCAGTTATACAGATGAGGAAAGAGAGAGTGGAAGAGACTGATTAGCTTGGGCAAGATCACACAGTGAATAAGTAATAAGGCAGAGCTTTGAACAAAGCTTCATCTAACTCCAAAGTTCTATTCTTTTCATGCTGCTTTTTGATTATTAGAATAGTACAAAAAAGTTCCTTTTTTTTTTTAGTTTCATGAATTAAGTGACTCTCAAAACTTTAGCAATTGTATGATCTGGGGGAAAAGTTATACTATTTAATTTATCAAGCACTTGTCTAGATAATTCATGCCTCCCCAAATTAACTTGTATCAAATGTTTACAGATTATCACTGTGGAAGTTTAGGGTATTGTGTTTTATTTCTTGAATTATCTTAAAAATTATTTGAATGTGCCACTTCTCTTAGGAGGTACAGGCTGTCTATAAATATCTACATCTTGTAATGCTTTAAAAAAATAGAACAAGAGCTTTCTAGTTTACTTAAAATATAAAAAGCTTTCTAGGTGACAGTTTCCCATCATCTATCAAAAGACTTTATCCAATGGAATTTTTAAGAAAATGATCACCACAAAAATTAGTGATTGTAATGAGAAAGTTAAGTTTCCAAATTAGTAGATTAGCAAATGATTTTAGAAGAGAAGAAAAAGGTCAAAGGAAACATAATATGTAACAGCCTCTTCTTAACAGACCTTAAACATTTCAACTGTATTAAAAGACAGACCCATAGTTATTATGTCACACTAGCTTCTAAAAAGAGTGAATATCAATCAGAAAGATTAAAGACTCTCTGTACTAAAAACTGACAGCTGCCCAGAATTGGAGATCCCCTCAAATCTACTTGTCTTTGAAAAACATCGAGTAGATTAGGATATCCTCCTTCTCTCCTTTCTTTTATTTTCTTTGCTTGTCAAAAGATTATCCAGGGCCATTTTTTCCCCCTCTTTCACTGCTCACACTCCTCCGTCCTCCACCCTAGACCTTTCACAGCCTGTCTCAATTGCAAACAGAAGGCACAGTGGAGAAAATAGTAAAAAAACTTTGTAACTGTTTTCTGGAACAAATCAAAATTTAAACATCCTGAGGATAGAAGGTTCAGATTAAAACTTTTTGAGACAGAGGATTTACAATATGTTTGGCAGTCCAGTTTCAAAGGAAAACAGACCAATATGTCAGGGGAACATTGAGGATTTTTTTTTTTCTTCATACAAGTTGAGACTTGCATTTTTTTTATTATGTTATGTTAATCACCATACATTACATCATTAGTTTTTGATGTAGTGTTCCATGATTCATTGTTTGTGTAACATTGAGGATTTTTTTTTTCCATCCCTTAAGGTAAAAAAGCTCTAGTAAGGCAAACATGTAAAATACAGAAAGCATACCTTTAATATGTAGTAGTTTTGTTCTCTGATGCTTTTTTTTCCCCATAAGAATGAGAGTGAGAAAACTAGGCAAGGCTGTTGTCCATGTTGTCCATGGAGAAGTATGAATTCTCCAAATTACAAAACAATCAGCCAACCGCAATCCTAAAAATGGCAAGAACCAAGCACAACTGACAGTCTCAGTGGTTATCTGATTAAGGATGCCATCTTATTTCATGTCCTTGGACTATGTACAAACTTAAAGGTAACTAGCTTTTCCTTTTTAGAAGTTATGACCATAAAGGATTACTTAACTTTTGACACAAATCATTTTACCTTTATTACCAAAGAGTGAAAGTGGGGGAAGGGGCAAAAGAACATTTCAATCACTGAAGGCCTAAATAAAGTAAAATTCAACCAATTTAATTAATTCTATGGATATTTGCAATAGAATAAATTTGAAAAATCATTCTTTAGTCATGTTGGTTTCACCTACCTATCAGAGTTAAAGTTCACACACTATGTAAAGCAGTCAGTGAACAAAAAGAAACATGTTAGAATTTTGTCATAATTTTTTCTAATAAAAACTAGTCTTTAGAAAACTCAGTAGCTACATATATCAAAGACTGAAATAAGTTCATTTTAGTTTAAAACTTTTGTTAATATTAAAATTGTGATTAAAAATTTTGCATTTAAATGTTTTTAAAAAATAAAAAAGTTATATTTTTAATCTTTGCCTGTCAATTGGAATATTAAATATATTAATACCTATTAAAATATGTATTGCATATTTAAAATATTAAAATGATATTTAATAAATTTACTTAGTAAACTTAAATAAAAATTTAAAATATTTCTTAATATTAAAATTGTGATTAAAAAGTATTTTTTCAATCTTTTTGACTGACACTTGGGATATTTTATATTTCAGCTGTTAGAGCTTTAACAAATAGGACACTATTTCTCTTCATATTTACCTTCCAACTGCATTGTAACTTCTTTGTTTATAGTGAGTTGGTATTATAAGTATTTAATACATGTCTACATTAGCAGAACTCTAATCATTTTCATTTTTAAAATGTGATTAAACTTTTAGAGTAATTGTAATGCAACTTTTCATGGTACAATGACTAAGGCAAAGTATTGTATTACCAGCCCAAGCACAACTGATACTGTATCTTCCTGCTCATGCAGCCATTCACTTGCACAGCTTATGTGGGGAAAAGATAATAATTGGGTATTATACAGCATCTCAAATCCTAAGGACTATGTGTGTTTTTTTTTTTTTTAATAGCAGTATCAGTCAGGATCTATGGCTTGAAGAAAATTCAAAAGTTTATTATTAATGCCATAGGGAGCATAGGATGATTTTCAAAATAGTTTCTTCCTTATAGGTAAATAATCTTGCAGCAAATAGGATGATGTATTTTACAGGTATCAAGGACACCATGCTAAAACTATTTTTCCCTGACCTTGCCATTTATGACATGAATGGACCTAGAGGATATTATTATGCTAAGTGAAACAAGTCAGACAGAGAAAAACAAATACCATTTGATTTCACTTATATGTGAAATCTAAAAAGCAAAAAAAAACAAAACAGAAATGGGCCAATAAATACAGAGAACAAATTGATGGCTGCCAGGAGGGAGGGAGATGGGCAAAATGGGTGAAGGGGAATGGAAGATACAGCCTTCCAGTTATGGGATGAGTAAGTCAAGGGTATAGAAAGTACACCATAGTAAATATAGTCAATGATATTGTAATAGCATTGTATGGTGACAGATGATAGCTACACTTACGGTGAGTATAGCATAATGTATAGAGTTGTTGAGTTACTAAGTTGTACACCTGAAACTAATGTAACATTGTGTGCCAACTATACATCAATTAAAAAAAAAATTCTTTCATAGCCTCCCTTCTCCTTGCTGACTCCAGTAAAAATAAATTCATACAGAATATTTACCTGAGAATGTTGTCCTGGTTTTCAGGAATATTTGGTTAAATGTATAGAAGACAGAATATTACATAGGTCAGTTACCCAAGTCTAAACAATAGATATTCAAATACAATGGATATGGCTTTTTCAAAAAGAAAATTTTCATCAAATTATTTCATGCCTTCATGTGATAGGGTTCTTAAAAGACCTATTCAACAGGTAAATATTTCATCTTCTCTTCCTTATTTTACAAAAATATTTTTAAGATCTTGGTTATATTTGATGACCAAGTTTCTTTCTTAGAATTGACAAAACTTTTCCAACTGAAAGAAATTCACTTTAGAGTATCATGCATATTTTCATAGAAAATTACAAATCAATATGAATAGTTGAACTATATGGGAGAAAATACATGATAGAAAGTGTGAGATTTAAAAAGCTGAAACTGTGCAGCCACTATGGAAAAGGGTATGGAGGTTCCTCAAAAAGTGAGCACTGGGTATCGTATGTAAGTGATGAATCACTAAATTCTTCACCTGAAATAATATGACAGTGTATTCTAACTAGAATTTCAATAAAAACCTGAAAAAAGAAAAAAATATATAACTGCACTTCATTACTGATGAATCTTCATCTATTCATCTAAGTCATATAGTTATTTGGTCAAGGACCTTGAAAAAAAGCAATTACCCATTTTTTTCTTCAACAGATTCTCATTTGAAAAAATTAAGAGATTTTTAAAAAATATTACTATACTGTAGTTTGTCTTTGAGTAAAATGCTGAATTGCTAATACAGTTAGCTCATTTTTAATATTTGTATATGTACACAATAATAAGTTTATCAGAACACTCAACATTAATTTATACCAAAAAGTATATTCTGCACTTTTCCTCTATGAAGTATATGAGAATTATGTAGAAATAGGCTGAATAATGTTTTATGAAATAAGTCTTAAGTATGAAAATTAGAAGGACCTGCCCCATCTGGTGGAATAGACCATGTGACTAATTTATGTCATGAGTCCTGAATTATTGATTCATATGCTTATATATTATATATTATAAGAGTTATCAAGGGATCACACCATCTGGTAAGAAGGCATCAATGATAATATCTTATTCTTGGTAAAAACTAGAATCCAGATAACTCAATAATTAAACCATTTTTTTTTTAATATGAGGTTCTGCCAAGGTAGGCAAAACTAAAAAGGAGATAAATTGTATCATCTTCCCAAAGAAGTTACCCACTGAGCAATTTATAGCATACTCTCCCGGGAAGTCACTGGCCATGGATTATACCAAACAAGACAACATTTTATTCTTTTTTTTAAAGATTCTATTATTTATCTATTTATGAGAGACGGGGGGGAGGGCAAAGGGAGAAGCAGGCTGAGATCACAACCGGAGCCAAAGGCAGACGTTCAACTGACTAAGCCACGCAGGTGCCTGACAACATTTTATTCTTAAGTGAAAAAATAATAATGGATTTTATAGTTAATGGTAACAGGGTAGTGGTTTAGAGGAATATTGTATAAAGATGAAGGTTTTGGGAAGGGAACTAAGATGGCAGAATAGTAAGAGGACTCTAGGCTTGCCTCGTCCCTTGAACACAGCTAGATAAATACCAAATCATTCTGAATATCCAAGAAATCAATCTGAGGATTGACAAAACAAACTGTACAACTAAAGAGAGAGAAGAGGCCACATTGTGGAAGGTAGGAGGTGCAGAGAAATGGTTTGAGGGAGAAACAGATCATGGGTGTGGCAGAGGGAAAGGAGCCCTGTTCACAGAGAGAGGTGAGAGAGAGAGATGTGGGGGGGGGCAGTACACAGGGGATTGCACAAGGAAAACACTTCCTCAAAGCCACTGACTGGGAGATGAGAGGGGCTGATTTTCATGATTTTTTTTTTACAACCAGCAGGGCTCAAAGACTGGAGTTTCAGAGGTCCACATAATGGCTGGTATGGAGCACTGAGGGTGGTGCAGTGCTCCTATGGAGAAGGAGGGCAGATAGCCCAGGGGCAAATGTTGCAATCTGAAGATCCCCTGGGACACACTGATAGACAGTTCCCCCTTCTTGGAGCACATCTGGGAAAGCTGGCATTGTCTCTCAGGGGCAAAAGAGCTGGTGGGTGCCATTTCTCTCCCCTACCCCTCAGCATAGGCGCAGAGACACCTGCCAAGGGTGGCTAACCTGGACACTGGCTCTTCCCCGTGCTTTACTCTAAACCCTGTGTCCTTGTGCTTTGGTGCAACTGCCCTTCTGGGAAAACCTGCATCAGTCCCAGCATGATGAGACTCTCATCTAGAGGACCGGAATTACTCCCCACCATGCCAGATCCCTAAAATTTGGAGTTTGAAAACTCAGCTTGCCTTCCTGGGATACACCCCAAGGAGTACTTGCTGCTGGGTGGGCAGATGGTCTGAACACAGACAGGGATGAGGCAGCATCTGAGGGATGTTGGGGACACATGAGGGGAAATTGTTTGCTCTTCTGGGAGGGCTTCCCAGACAACAGTGGGTGTGAACTCTCCTCTCCAGTGACTAGGGAACTGGCTGGCGCCATTTTCCTCTGCCACCCCTTAGAAAAAACTAACTTCAATAAGCAGCACAGTGCTATCAGTAGTGACCTAAACCTCTTAAACCAAGCCCTGTAGCCTTATACTTTGCAGGTGTTGCTTTTCTTAGGTAAGTGTGCCTGCCAATCACAGCAGCAGACCTCTACCCCAGAAGACCAGCACAAATCCCTGCATGCACCAAATCTACTGACCATAATATTCTGCAAAGCTTCAGCTTGAGTGCAAATAGCATCAGATCTCTTTCAACAAGCAAACCAGAGCACACCTAGTCAAAACTTGCCACACTCTGGACAAGGTCCAAATATCCCCACTGCAGGCAAGGAGAAATTCTGCAGAGGACTGACCTGAGGGAAAGAGCAGCCAGAACAGAGCAGCAGAGTGCACACAGCATACACCAGAGACACTTCATGAAGTGTCAGGCCCTAAACAGTAGATGACCTCTTCATAAAGCCATTACTCTCAGGAGCAGAAAATATAACAGGCTCAGTCATTAAGCGTCTGCCTTTGGCTTAGGTCATGATCTTAGGGTCCTGAGATCGAGCCCTGCATTGGGCTCCCTGCTCGACAGGGAGCCTGCTTCTCCTTCTCCCACTCCCCCTGCTGGTGTTCCCTCTCTCACTGTGTCTGTCTCTATCAAATACATAAAATCTTTAAAAAAAAAAAAAGACAGAGGAATTCATTCTAAAAGAAAGAACAAGAAAAGGTCACAACCAGGATCTAATCAAAACAGATAGAAGTAATATGTCTGATCCATAATTTAAAGCAAAAATCATAAGGCTACTAGCTGGGCTTGAGAAAAGCATATAAGGCACCAGGGTGTCACTAAACATAGAGATAAGAGAGCTAAAAACTAGTCAGTCTAAAATAAAAATGCTATAACCAAGGTGCAAAACCTACTAGATGTAATGCAAAAGGATGGAAGAAGCAGAGGAATGAATAAGTGATATAGAAGATGAAATTATGGAAAACAAAGAAACTGAAAAAAACAGGGAAAGAAAAATATTGGCTCATGAATGTAGACTTAGGGAACTCAATGACTCCATAAAGCATAATAACATTCATATCATAGGAGTCCCAGAAGAAGAGAGGGGAAATGGGCCAGAAGACTTACTTGAGGGAATTATAGCTGGCAATATCCCTACTCTGGGAAAAGAAAGAGATCCAAATCCAGGAGACACAGAAAACTCCCATCAAAATCATCAAAAGCAGGCCAACACCAAAACATATCTTATTTAAATTTGCAAAATAGATTAAAAAAAAAATCCTAAAAGCAGCAAGACAGATAAAGTCCCTACCTTACGAGAGAAGACAAATAAGGTTAGCAGCAGATCTATCCACAGAAACTTGACAGGCCAGAAGACAGTGGCATGATAATTTCAACGTGTTGAATGGGAAAAATTTGCAGCCAAGAATCCTCTATCTAGCAAGGTGGTCATTCAGAAAAGAAGGAGAAATAAAGAGCTTCCCAGACAAACACAAGCTAAAGGAGTTTGTGACCACTACACCAGCCCTGCAAGAAATATTAAAGGGAACTCTTTGAGTGGGAAAGAAAGACCAAAAGCAAGATTAGAAAGAAACAGAGAAAATCTCCAGAAACAATGACAAAACAAGTAATAAAATGGTATTAAATTTGTATCAATCAATAATTATTCTGAATATAAATGGACTAAATGTTCTAATCAAAAGACACAGGGTGTCAGAATGAACAAAAAAACCAAGACCCATCTATATGCTGCCTAGAGACTCCGTTTAGACCTAAAATCACTTGTAGATTGAAAGTGAAGGGCTGGAGAACCATTTATCATACAAAAGGACATCAAATGAGAGCCCCAGTAGCAATACTTATATCAGAAAAACTAGATTTTAAACCAAAAACTGTAATAAGAGATGAAAAAGCTGCTATATCATAATAATGGGGTCTATCCAACAAGAAGATTTAACAAATATAAAAATTTATACATCCAACTTGGGAGCACCCAAATATATAAAACAATATCAAATGTAAAGAAGCTCATTGTTAATAATACAATAATACTAAGGGACTTGAACACCTGACTTACAGAAATAGACAGATCATCCAACAGAAAATCAACAAGAAAATAATAGCTTTGAATGACATACTAGACCAGATGGACTTAACAAACACATTCAGAACATTTCATCATAAAGCAGCAGAATACACATTCTTTTTGAGTAAACATGGAACATTCTCCAGAATAGATCACATATTGTGTCACAAATCAGGCCTCACCAAATATGAAAAGATTAATATCATACCAGGCATATTTTCTGACCACAACTCTATGAAACTTCAAGTTAACAACAAGAGAAAATTTGGAAAGACCATAAATAACTGGAGGTAAAAGAACTTCCTACTAAAGAATGAATGGGTCAAGGAGGTAATTAAAGAAAGTATTTAAAAATACATGGAAACAAATGAAAGTGAAAACAAGATGGTCCAAAATCTTTGGGATGCAGAAAGTGGTCTTAAGAGGGAAATAGATAGCAATACAGGGCTACCTCAAGAAGCAAGAAAAACTTGAATTCTCAGCCTAACCTTACACCTAAAGGAGCTAGAAAAAGAACAGCAAATGAAGCCTAAAGCCAGCAGAAAGAAAGAAATAGTGAAGACTAGAACAAAAATAAATGATATAGAAACAACAACAATAAAAAAAAAGAGTAGAACAGATCAATGAAACCAGGACCTGGTTCCTTGAAGAACTGATAAAATGATAAACTTCTAGTCATATTTTTCAAAAGAAAAGAGATAGGACCCAAATAAATAAAATCATGAATGAAAGAGGAGAGATAACAACCAACAGCACAGAAATAAAAGCAATTGTAAGAGAATATTATGAAAAATTATATGCCAACAAACTGGGCAATCTGGAAGAAATGGATAAATTGCTAAAAAAACATATCAACTATCAAAAATGGAACATGAATGGGGTGCCTGGGTGGCTCAGTTGGTTAAACATCTGATTTTGGCTCAGATTATGATCCCAGGGTCCTGGGATCAAGCCAAATATCGGGCTCCCTGCTTGGTGGGGAGCTTGCTTCTCCTTCTCCCTCTGCTGCTCTCCTGCTTGTGCTTTATCCCTCTTTCTCTGTCAAATAAATAAATATTTTTTAAAAAAACAATGGAACAGGAAGAAATAGAAAACTTGAACCTACTGATAACCAGCAAAGATTCATTCAGTAATCAAAACTCTCCCTAAAAAAGAGTCAAGGGCCAGATCGATTCCCAGGGGAATTCTACCAAATATTTAAAGATTTTATTTATTTATTTATTTATTTATTTATTTATTTATTTATTTATTTATTTATTTATTTATTTATAAAGATTTTATTTATTTATTTGAGAGAGAGAATGAGAGAGAAAGAGAGAGAGCATAAGAGAGGGGAGAGTCAGAGGAAGAAGCAGACACTCCACTGAGCAGGGAGCCCTACTTGGGACTTAATCCTGGGACTCCAGGATCATGACCTGAGCCAAAGGCAGTTGTCCAACCAAATGAGCCACCCAGGCGCCCCTCATTTATTCACTCATGCATTCATTCATTCATTTGAAAGAGAGAACAGGGGCAAGGGCAGAGGAAGAGGGAGAAGGAGAATCCCAAGCCAACTCCCTGCTGAGCACAAAGCCCAACACTGAGATCTGACCAGAGTTGAAAGCAAGAGTCAGACACTAAATGAACTAAGCCATCCAGGTGCCCAAGTTCTGCTGAACATTTAAAGGAGAGTTAATACCTATTCTTCTCAAACTGTTAGAAAAATAGAAATGGAAGGAAAACTTTCAAACTCATTCTACAGGGCCAGCATTACCTTGATGTCAGAACCAGACAGACCCCACTAAAAAAGAGAATTACAGGCCAATATCCCTCATCAACATGGATGCAAAAATTCTCTACAAAATACTAACAAACTGAATCCACAGTACATTAAAAGAATCATTCACCACAATCAAGTGGGATTTTTTGTGGGCTGCAAAGGTGGTTTAATATTCACAAATCAACATGATACACCACATTAATAAAAGAAAGGATAAGAATCATATGATCCTCTCAGTAGATGCAGAAAAAGCATTTGACAAAGTACAGCATCCATTTTTGATAAAAACCTTCAGTGATGAGATAAAAGGAACATACTTCAACATCATAAAGGCCATCTATGAAAAACCCACAGATAATATCATCCTCAGTGGGAAAAAACTGAGAGGTTTTCCTCTACAGTCAGGAGCAATACAGGGATGTCCATTCTCACCACTGTTATTTAACATAGTATTGTAAGTCCTAGCCTCAGCAGTCAGACAACTAAAAGAAATAAAAGGCAGACAAAGCAGCTAGAAGAAGCCAAACTTTTACTATTTGCAGACAACATGGTACTCTATGTAGAAAACCTGAAAGACACCACCAAAAAAGATTCCTAGAAGTGATACATAAATTCAGTAAAATCTCAGGAAACAAAATCAGAAAGAAATCTGTTGCATTTCTATACAGAAATAATGAAGCAGGAGAAAGAGAAATCAAGGATTTGATCCCATTTGCAATTGTATCAAAAACTGTAAGATACCTAGGAATAAACCTAATCAAATTGTTAAATATCTGTACTCTGAAAACTATAGAACACTTATAAAAGAAATCAAAGATGACACAATAAAATGGAAAAACATTCCATGCTCATGGATTGGAAGAACAATACTGTTAAAAATGTCTCTACTGACCAAAGCAATCTACACATTTAATCAATCTCTATCAAAATATGACCACTTATGAAAGAAATTGAAGATAACACAATAAAATAGAAAAACTTCCCATGCTCATGGATTAGAACAAATATTGTTAAAATGCCTCTACTGACCAAAGCAATCTACACATTTAATCAATCCTTATCAAAATATGACCAGCTTTTTCCACAGACCTAAACAAACAATCCTAAAATTTGTATGGAACCAGAAAAGACCCTGAATAGCCAGAGGAATGTTGAAAAAGAAAACCAAAGCTGGTGGCATCACAATTCCAGACTTCAAGCTATATTACAATGCTGTAGTCATCAAGACAGTATGGTACTGGCACAAAATAGACACATAGATCAATGGTACAGAATAGAGAACTCAGAAATGGACCCTCAAGTCTATGGTCAACTAAGCTTTGAAAAAGCAGGAAAGAATATCCAATGAAAAAAACACAGTCTCTTCAAAAAATGCTGTTTGGGAAATTGGACCACCACATGCAGAAGAATGAAACTGGACTATTTTCTTACACCATACCCAAAAATAAGCTCAAAATGGATGAAAGACCTAAATGTGAAGCAAGAATCCTTCAAAATCCTAGAGCTGAATACAGGCAGCAACCTCTGTGACCTCGGCCACAGCAAATTTTTGCTAGACACATCTCCAAAGGCAAGAGAAACAAAGGCAAAAATGAACTATTGGGACTTCATCAAGATAAAAATCCTCTGCACAGCAAAGGAAAGAGTTGACAAAACCAAAAGACAACCGACAGAATGCGAGAAGATATTTGCAAATGTCTTATCAAATAAAAGGCTAGTATCCAAAACCTATAAAGACCTTGTCAAACTCAAGACCAGCACCCCAAAAAAATAAAAAGAATAAAAAATCCAGTAAAGAAATGGGCAAAAGACATGAACAGACATTTCTCCAAAGAAGACATACAAATGGCCAATAGACACATGAAAAAATGCTCCACATCACTTGGCATCAGGGAAATACAAATCAAAACCACAATGAGATACCACCTCACACTTCAGCACTGGCCACAGCAACTTCTTATTAGTGTGTCTCATGAGGCAAGGAAAACAAAAGCAAAAATGAACTATGGGACTTCATCAAGATAAGAAGCTTCTGCACAGCAAAGGAAACAATCAACAATAAGGTAGCCTATGGAACAGGAGAAGATATTTGCCAATGACAAATCTAATGAAGGGTTAGTATCCAAAATCTATAAAGAACTTGTCAAACTCAATGCCCAAAAAACAAATAATCCACTTAAAAAATGGGTAGAAGACATGAAAAGGCATTTTTCAAAGAAGACATACAGATGGCTAACAGACACATGAAAAAATGCTAAACATTACTCATCATCAGGCAACTGCAAATCAAAACTACAATAAGGTATCACCTCACACCTGTCAGAGTTGCTAAAATTAACAACACGGGGAACAACAGATGTTGGCAAGGATGTAGAGAAAGGGGAATCCTCTTATACTGTTGGTGGGAATGCAAACTGGTAAAGCCACTCTGGGAAAGAGTATGGAGGTTCCTCAAAAAGTTAAAAATAGAACTACCATAGGATCCAGCAATTGTACTACTAGGTATTTACCCAAAGAATAAAAAAAATACTGATTCAAAGGGATGCATGCACCCCAATGTTTATTGTAGTATTATCAACAATGGCCTAATTATGGAAAGAGTTCAGATTTCCATCAACTGATGAATGGATAAAGAAGATGTGGTATATATATTCGATGGAATATTACACAACCATAAAAATGAAATCTTGCCATTTGCTACAAGTGGATCAAGCTAGAGAGTATTATGTCAGTCAGAAAAAGACAAATACCATATGATTTCACTCATATGTGGAATTTAAGAAAGAAACAGATGAACATAGTAGGAAAAAAAGAGAGAGGCAAGCCATAAAATAGATTCTTAACTATAGAAAATAAACTGAGGGTTGCTGGAGGGGAGGTGAGTAGAGGGATGGCATAAATGGATGATGGGTATTAAGGAGGGCACTTGTTGAAATGAGCACTGTGTGTTACATGTAAATTATGAATCTCTGAATTGTACTCCCGAAACTAATACTACACTGTACGCTAACTTACTGGAATTTAAATAAAAACTTGAAACTGCAAAATAAAAAAAGATGGAATGTTTATACACACACACCCACACCACATTCAAAAACTGAAATATAAAAGTGACAGAAGCAATAGTCATTGCAGAATAGAAATAAGAGATAAGCAGATCAAACAGAAATAGAAAGGTCAGAGTTAAATGATGCCACCACTAACAAGGAAGTAGTAGAAAAGACCCTGAAAGCCTTCCATCTAAGGGATACAGACTTTTTTTTTTACTAGAAATAAATTAAGATTATCCTAAGGAAACTTACTGAAGGACAATGCTTATAATTTAGCTGATAAATGAGCACAAAGTATCTATATTAAGAGTTAAAAAGCTTATGTAATATTTCATTATATATACATACCACATCTTCCTTACCCATTCACCTATCAGTGGATACTTGAGTTGCTTCTATATCCTAACTATTATAAATAATGCTGCAATAAACATAGGGGTGCATATACCTTCTTGGATTAGTGTTTTCATTTTCTTTGTGTAAATATTAGATCATATGTATTTCTATTTTAAATTTTTTGAGAAACCTCCACATTGATTTCCACAGTGACTGTACCAATTTACATTCCTACCAATATTGCATGAGGATTCCTTTTTCACCACATTCTCTCCCACAATTGTTACTTCTTGTGCTTTTTTATTTTAGTCATTCTGACAAGTGTAAGGTGATATCTCATTGTGGTTTTGATTTGTATTTCCTTGATGATCAGCCATGTTGAACATCTTTTCATGCCAACACCTTGAATTTTTATTTCTAGCCTCCAGAACTGTGAGATAATAAATTTTTGTTGTTTAAGCTTCTTAATCTGTAGTACTTTGTTATGGCAGCTATAACAAACTAACATAGACTTTGGTACCAGGCCATGGGGCTCTGCTGTAACAAATATACAAAAATGTGGAAGTGGCTTTGGAATTAGGTAATTAGTAGAGGCTGAAAGAATTTTAAAGCACATACTAGAAAAAGCCTGGGTTGTGATGAAGGGACTGTTGGTTGAAATTTGGTTGTTAAAGGCGATTCTGGTAAGAGCTTAAAAAGAAAAGAGGATAGTTATAAAGAAATATCCTACCATATTTGAGAGCACACAGTTTGTCATACAGAATATTGTTAGAAATATGGGTGTTAAAGGTGCTTCTGGTAAGATCACAGATGAATATGAGGAAAATGTTATTGGAAATGGGAGGAATTGTGATCCTTGTTATAGAATGACAGATAAATTGTGTGAATTGTGTTCTATTGGATGAAAAGTAGAACTTTGTTAAGCAACGAACTTGGGTATTTAGCTGAGATTTCTAAACAGAAGTGCTACGAGGGCAGCCTGGTTTCTCCTTGCTGCTTATAGAAAAATGAGAGATGACAGAGGTAAACCAAAGGTGGAATTATTGAGTAAATAGGAACCAGAACTTGAAGATCTGGAAAATTCTCAGCCTATCCAGATAGTATGCTCTGGAAACAAGGCCAATGGTACTAATAGACAACTGTTTGCTAAAAAGAAATGTATGACTCATGGATACAGTACACCATCTTAGCATAGCAAGGAATAGAGATTTGGTTATACAGAAAAGATGTGGAGGACCATTTTGCTTGATGGCTTGAAGTCCATGAGTTGTAAGAGTGGCTAACAAAGTTTTTGAGAATGTTATACCATGATAAACAAAGCCAGCCTGAATTGAAGAAAACAGAGATGGAACAAAATAAAGGAAGAATGACTCTGAGGACAGAGTCATAGATGCAGAGTCTGGTGAGGCTACCAATGCCACCTGATGCCAGGGGGGTACAGGCTGAGGGGGTGAAGCCACTCTCCAGGAACAAGGGGCGGTCTTGCCACCAAGTGGGCCCAGAAGACAGAGCTTGGAGGAAAAAAAAAAAAAAAGGATTATTTTTAAGCCTTAAAATCTAATTAAATTTCTCCCATTAGGGTTCTGACTTGCTTAAAACCCCATTGACCCTTTTCTTCCTTCTGATATCTTCCTTTTAGAATGGGGATATTTACCCTGTTCCACCATTATATTACAGCAACAGATAACTTGTCTGGTTTCACAGGGTAATAGATGAATAGGAATTTTGCCTTAGGATGAATCATTCCCAGATCTCACCCTTAAGCCAATTTAGATGGGATTTAGATAAGTATTAGAGTTACAGTTGATGCTGAAATGTGTTAGGCTTTGGAGGCTGTTGGAATGGAGTAAATGCACTTTCCATGTGAGAAGGACATGAATTTAGGAGGGCAGAAGGTGGAGTGCTATGGGTTGAATTGTGCCCACCTCAAATTCATATGTTGAGGTCCTAATCTTCAGTACTTTAAAATATGACCTCATTTGGAGATGTGGTCTTTATAGATGTAATCAAGTTTAAATGAGGTCAATTAGGGTGCATTCTAACACAATATGACTGGTATCCTTACAAAAGGGGAAAATTTGGCCACAGGGGCATGCATAAAGGTAAATAATGTGAAGAGACCTACAGAGAAGATTGTCTATAAGCCAAGAAGACAGACATGGAAAAAAAAATCATTTCCTCATAGCCTTCAAAAGAAAAGAACTGTGCTGACACCTGGACTTTAGACTTCCAGCCACCAGAACTGTGAACAAATTAATTTCTGTTGTTAAACCCAAGTAGTTTGTGGTACTTTGTTGTAACCACCCTAGCCAATTAATATGGTTAGTTGATCCTTGAACAACATGGGTTTGGACTGTGTGGGTCCACTTATACATGGATTTCTTTAGATAAATACAGTACAGTACCATACTTCCTTCCTTAATAATATTTTCTTTTCTCTAGCTTTCTTTATTGTAAAAATATAGTATATAACACATATACAAAATGTGTTAATCAACTGTTTATTGGTAAGCTTCTCATCAACAGTACGCTATTAATAGTTAAGTTTTGGGGGAGTCAAATCTTGTGACTTTGGATAAAGTGAAGATTTCTTAGATAAAGTGAAAAAAAACAATTAAAAAATTTATAGGTTGGGTTTCATCAAAATTTAAAACTTTGGTTCTTTTAAAGCACCATTAAAATATGAAAAGATAATTCAAAAACTGAAAGAAAATATTTGAAAATGACATATCTGATAAAGGAATTATATAAAGAACACATAACTCAATAATGAGAAAAAAATAACCCAATAAGAAATGACAAAAGCTCTAGAAGAGAGTTCACCAAAGACATAAAGATGGCAAATAAGCACATAAAAAAGATGCTCAGCATCCTTAGTCATTCAGAAAATGCAAACTAATAACAACTAGATAACAAAACACACTCATTGGAATGCCCAAAATAATTATTTTTTAAAAACCAACAGTATCAATTTCTGTAAAGGATATGAATCAAGTGGAGCTCTCACTCATTGTTAATGGGGATTCAAAATGATACAACCACTAATGAAAACAGTTTGGCATTGTCTAATAAAATTAAATATGCATTCACCATTTAATTCAGAATCTTACTGATGGATGTTTTTCTAAACTGTACAAGGATAATCACACAAAAACTTGTACAAAGATGTTTATAGAAAATTTATTCATAGTTTGCAAAAACTAGAAACAACACAGATATCCTTCAGTTTGTGAGTAGATATAAGTGCCATGTCCATAAAATGGAATACTACACAGCAATAAAAAAGAAACAACTACTGATAAAGATAACATTGATGAGTGTAAAGAAGCCACAAACTAGCTACATATAACATATATTTCTGTTTATATAACATTCTTGAATGGGTAAAACCATAGGTACAGAAGAACAGATCAGTAATTACTAAGAGTGAGTGGAGCGATTGTTCACAAAGGGGCAAGAATGAACTTTATGAGTAATGGAAATTTTCTACATGTTCATTTTGGTGATGATGGCTACATAACTGCATACATGTTAAAATTTGTAGAACTGTATACTCTAAATGGTGAATTTACTATATGTAAACTATACTTCAATAATCCTGACTTAAAAAAATATATATAGTGCAGGCTCCAAAATAGGCTCTCAAATAATACATACCTGGGTATGAAGCCAACTTTTGATATTCAATAAGTGTGTGACTTTGGAAAACTTACTTTACTTTAACCATGGTTTCTTCCACCATAAACAATATAATAAGGAGGTTGGAATGAATATGAGTAATGAGATAAATATAAAATTTTAATACAATGCAATATACAATAAACACTAACTCATTATTGACAGTTATATTTGTGTTTGCAACAATGTCTACAACTGTACTGTATGATGTAGTTTCTAATTAGTTCCTCAGCTGTTTTGCCACATTTCAAGTGCTCAATAGCCACACATGACTAGTGGCTATTGGCCAGCACATATATAGAACATCTCCATCATCCAAAAAAAAAAAAAAAAAAAAAAAGCTCCAGTGCACAATGCTGGGCTGGAATAATATTTGACAATAATAAGTATGCTTGTTGAACAGTGTAAAAGTTGAAATCAAAGCAACATTTTTCTTTCTTGTAACCAACTGTATACTTCTTTAACAACCTACTACAGAATTCTGAATAAATCTTAGTTTATGTTTTGTTAGGTGTTTTCAGATTTCTTAAGCCAATATTTGTCCCAATAGAAAGCCAGGAAACATTTCTCTAATATCTAAAAATTTCCTCAAATTTTAGGAATAAAAAGTATTTTTTGGGTGTATTATATTCTTTGATAAGACTTTCAAAACTATATAGAGAATACCATCTTTGTATTTTCTCATAAAGGTATACTTTTATTTGTCCATCTATCTATAATTCACCTTTTTACAAATATGATTCAAAGCAGACAATTATATTCTTATTTTTTCCAGATGCAGACAATTTTAATTCCATATTTAGGAAAACAGCAAGCTTAAGATCACAGAAAATAAATTTATTTTAAAATGAGGATATAAATAAATAAATAAATAATCAGGATAAATTAACTTTTAAAATACACAAATATATATGCTATATATACAATTTTATATGTATATAGACACATATGGACATATATACATATACATATATTTTATATATACACACAATTATATATACATTTATATACAGTCGTATATAACAATACAATATACATATATACGTATTGTATATATACAATTTTATTAACTGTGTATATACTTTAACTGTGTATATATAATAATATATGTACACATATATAAATATTCTCACTAAGTTCCCTTTAACGTCATTACCAAAAGTGTTACTGAACAAAAGAAACACAAGCAAGAAGACGTTATGGAATAAATAAAGAGGAGGAAAAAAAATGGAAAAAATAGCAAGACAAATGGGGACCAGGGATGTTCATAATAGTAAGACAGTAGGGTCCTATAATTTTATTGATACAAAAGAACCATCACCAAAGGTAAGGGAAGCAAGGGTAAAAATGAACAATTGGGACTTCATCAAGATAAAAAGCTTCTTCACAGCAAAGGAAACAGTCAACAAAACCAAAAGACAACCGACAAAAGGGGAGAAGATATTTGCAAATGACATATCAGATAAAGGGCTAGTATCCAAAATCTATAAAGAACTTACCAAACTCAACACCCAAAGACCAAATGATCCAATCAAGAAATGTGTGCAGAAGACATGAACAGACATTTCTGCAAAGAAGACATCCAAATGGCCAACAGATACATGAAAAAGTGTTCAACATCACGCAGCATCAGGGAAATCCAAATCAAAACTTCAATAAGATACTACCTCACACTAGTCAGAATGGCTAAAATTAACATGTCAGGAAACGACAGATGCTGGCAAGGATGTGGAGAAAAGGGAACCCTCCTATACTGTTGGTGAAATGCAAGCTGGTGCAGCCACTCTGGAAAACAGTATGGAGGTTCCTCAAAAAGTTGAAAATAGAGCTATCATATGACCCAGCAACTGCACTACTGGGTATTTACCTCAATGATACAAAGGTAGGGATCCCAAGGGGCACGTGCACCCCAAAGTTTATAGCAGCAATGTCCACAGTAGCCAAACTATGGAAAGAGCCTAGATGTCCATTGACAGATGAATGGATAAAGAAGATGTGGCATATATATACAATGGAATATTATGCAGCCATCAAAAAATAGAAATCTTGCCATTTGCAATGATGTGGATGGAACTAGAGGGTATTATGCTAAGCGTAATAAGTCAATCAGCAAAAGACAAGTATCATATGATCTCACTGATATGAGGAATTTGAGAAACAAGACAGAAGATTATAAGGGAAGGGAGGGAAAAATGAAACAAGACGAAACAAGAGAGGGAGACAAACCATGAGAGACTCTTAATCTCAGGAAACAAACTGAGGGCTGCTGGAGTGGAGGGGGTGTGGGAGGGATAGGGTGGCTAGGGGATAGACAATGGGGAGGGTATGTGCTATGGTGAGCATTGTGAATTGTGTAAGACTGATGAATCACAGATCTGTACCCCTGAAACCAATAATACATTATATGTTAATAAAAAAATAAAAAAGAATACTTAGAAAATAGTAATGATGAGAACGTCATATTTTACAATCTTAAGTATGAGATCAATGTAATCAGAAGCATATTTGTAACATTAAATGCATTAAAAAAAAAAAGAACCAGTGCACATTTTATTCCACCCATTCATTTTGAAATAAGCATTGGGTCTCTAGATGTTAATATTTCCCTTGCTTCAATTTGTCCTCTATATTAAATGCTTGTTCAAAAGACAAAAAAAAAAAAAAAAAATTCTATCCTTGAGCTTGAAAAACAGGAACATCAGTAACAAAAACAGCACACTGTCTTAAGGAAATAAACTATCTTTCCCATTTGAAAGAACTTAATATGATGATCCTCAATAATAAAAGGAAACTGTATTGTATATTGCAGTAAAAAATAACAAATCTAGAGGTGCCTGGGTGGTGCAGTCAGTTAAACGTCTGACTCTTGGTTTGGCTCAGGTCGTGATCTCAGGGTCATGAGATTGAGCCCTGTGTCAGGCTCTGCACTCAGCATGGAGTCTGCTTGAGATTCTCTCTCCCTCTCTGTCCCTCCCAATCATGTTCTCTCTCTCTCTCTCTCTCAAATAAATCAGTAAGTCTTTTTAAAAAAATAACTAATCTATTATGAAGATCTCCGGCCAGAAATCATGGAACCTGGACAATTACTATCTGCTCTTGTTTTTTTATTTGTTTGTTTGTTGTTGTTTTTTGGTCAGGATTTTTTTTTAATTGAGGAGAGAAGTCTGTATCATAACTCCCAATGGCATTCATTCACAGATGACTACATTTTGCCCTGCATTCCTGTATTTTCTATTTTGCCAATCTAAATAGAAGGCAAAAATGTCTGCTAACCCTTGACACACTACTATTCATTACACTGAAAAGTAAATGAGAAATATTTCATCTTCAGAGTATTATTATATGACATTAAGATTTAATAACAATATTAAAGTCACATTACAGGTCTTTAATGTAGCAAAGACCTGTAATGGAAGTAATGTAGAAATAACGTATTGTGTGCTTTACTTTAATGCAGTAATAATAGTGTCTAGTTAAATAAAAATATGCTTTAAAATAAACATTTGAGCTATAAACTTTTAAGAGTTTGCAAACATTATTAGAAGCAAATTAATTTTAAAAGCTCAAACTGTAAAGCATATGGTTGTGAATTTACTTGTGCTGCATAGTACTATCTTAGTATGTATTTCTTTTCTCCCTTAGGACTACTACAAGAAATCAGTAGACTGATGGGTAATCCTAATCAAAGTTCATCAGAACTCAGGGCCTTTGTTACAAGGATAGCAAGAACCACTTAAATCTTATATTATGATTTACCTGTGTGATTAGTGGTATAGAAGTGGTGTACCTAAGAATACAGGGAAAGGCCAAAATATTTACTGTAACAAAATTGAATGTGGTTCCACGTAAAACATGGTAAATACATGCTACACTTTCTCTGTCACACAGCACAATGATACCTGGACAAAATGCATGATGTAAATATTTGAGAATTTTAAAAGGTATGTCAACAGAAAGATAGAGAAAGATTACAATTCAAACCCACTACTGATCCAGTAGTAATTTTGAATAATTTTCCCTCCAGCATTTCCCCAGTGGAACTCAATATAACCTGAAACATATAAATGGGCATTGGTGCATCAGAGAGCAAAATAGGAGAAGCCCTCTAGTTCTGGATCAAGGAGCAAGAAAGGGAACTCTTACTGTTCAAAGATTATAGAAACATTTGATTTTTTGCTTTTGTGTTTTGTTTATTTTCCTTTCTCCATCCCTCACATCCTAGCTCTCACACAATTTGCAGTTTGGAAACAACAGCACAAAAATTTCCCTCCACTTGAACTTAAACATAGGCATGGGAATGGAAATACCCAATATAGTGGAATGACTAAGTTTCAAGTATCTGTACAAATGACTGAAGAGAAGAGACGCAAAAACTGGAAATCACAGGAGAGATTAGGAAGAGAGATGAAATCAAGACAGTGAGCCTATAAAGTTCCTTATGAAACCCCGGTATTAATTCTGAACTATGCATGCAGGGAGATCTGTCTTCATCTGCACACAAAGACTTTGAGCTCTAAACTAAACCACTGCTAAGCAACAGAACATCCCAAGTAATGCATGCTAAGTTGAGATCTCAAAATCACTGCAAAGACTTTGATAATTGCAATTACATTGAAAGCACATAGGCACAATATGAATGAGAATTTCTGTCCTGATATAAATAGGCCAATTCCTTGATCAAACATAAATATTGAGAACAGGAAGATGGTGGCAGAGTAGGAGGACCCTAGGCTCACTTCATCCTACCAACACAACTAGATAACTATCAAATCATCCTAGATACCCCAGAAATTGACCTAAAGACTGACATAACAAACTCCACAACTAAAGGGAGAGAAGAGGCCACATAAAAGAAGGCAAGAAGTATGGAGGCATGATTTAGGGGAGAAATGGACTGTGGCTGATCTGCAAGGGAGGGAGCTGTGGTCACAAAAATGGCATGAGAGAGAGGAACACACACGGGATTGCAGGAAGAGACTTTTTCCCCAAAGCCATTGATGTGGAAAATGAGAGGGACTGAATTTTGTGAATTCTTGCAACAAGTGGGGATTAAAGCCTAGAATTTTAAATGTCAGTGGTCTTGGCTGGGATAGAGCCCAGAAGGCACTCTACTGCTCCTGGAGAGAAGTCAGGCAAAAAAAACCCCTAGGGACAGCATGGGAACAGTGATCTAAACAGTGCGGGGAACACAAAGGGGGAAGATTATTTGCTCCTCAGAGCACATCCCTGAGAGGCAGCATTCACAGAGACACCTCTCCAGGAACAAAGGAGTAGGTGGGGCTCATATCCATCCCCCACCCCTCAGCAGAAACAGAACCACCTGTGGGAAGTGGCACAGCATGGACACTGGCTGCCTAACTTAATCACACGAAGCCCCACCCCCTTGTGCTCCTGTGGGACAGCCCTTCTCAGGCACCCTTGCTTCAGCCCCAGTATGGTGGGTTCCTCCCCCAGAAGACCAGCACAAACCCCTGCCCACTCCATATTTCCAAACCAGAGAGTTTCACAGGGCCTCAGTTCCATCGGAGGTGGTGTCAGGTCTCATTTCACAAGCAGGCCAGAGAACACCTAGTTAAAACTTGCCACATTCAGGCCAGGAACTAAACACTGCACAGAGGAGGAAAGGAGAGCATCTGCAGATGACTGGCCTGAAGGAAAGAGCAGCCAGAACACAACAGGAGAGCACATGCAGCACACACCAGAGACACTTCCTGAAGTGCCAGGCCCTGAGCAAGAGATTACCTTTTTCATAAGGCCATTATTTCAGGAGCAGGAGATATAACTGGGTTTTCTAACACAGAGAAGAATGCAGAGACTTAGACAAACTGGGAAGACAAAGGAATTGATCCCAAATGAAAGAAAAAGATAAAGCCATGGCCAGAGATCTCAGTGAAGCAGATATATGTAACAGGCCTGAAGGAGAATTTAAAGGAACTATCATAAGGATACTCACTGGGATTGAGAAAAGAATAGACTTTAAAACAAATACTTAACAAGAGACAAAGAAGGCCACTGTATACTAATAAAAGGAGACAATCCAACAAGAAGTTATAACAATTGTAAATATTTATGTAACCAATCTGGGAACACCCAAATATATAAAACAATAACAAACATAAAGGAACGAATGGATGATAACACAATAGTAGTAGGGGACTTTAACACCCCACTTACATCAATCACAGATCATCTAAACAGAAAATAAACAACAAAACAATGGCTTTGAATGACTCACTGGACCAGATGGTCTTAACAGATACATTCAGAACATTCCATCCTAAAACAGCAGAATACACATTCTTTTGAGTGCACATGGAATAATCTCCTGAATAGATCACATAGGAGGTCACAAAAGAGGCCTCAACAAATATAAAAAGATTGAATTCATACCATGTACCTCTTCTGACCACCATGCTATGAAACTTGAAGTCAACCACAAGAAAAAAAATCTGGAAAGACCACAAATACATGGAGACTAAACAACATACTACTAAACAATGAATGGCTCAACTAGGAAATCAAAGAAGAAATTTAAAAAAAAATACATGGAAACAAATGTAAATGAAAAAATAATGGTCCAAAAGCTTTAGGGTGCAGCAAAAATGGTCCTAAGAGGGAAGTATAGCAATAAAGACCTACCTCAAGAGGCAAGAAAAATTTCAAATACACAAACTAAACTTATACATAAAGGAACTAGAAAACGAACAACAAATGAAACCTAAAGCCAGCAGAAGGAAGGAAATAATAAAGATTTGAGCAGAAATAAATTATATAGAAACTAAAAAACAATAGAACAGAGTAATGAAACCAGGAGCTGGTTCTTTGAAAAAGATCAATAAAATTGATAAACCTCTAGCCAGACTTATCAAAAAGAAAAGGTGAAGGACCCAAACAAATAAAATCAAAAATAAGAGGAGAAATAACCAACCTTAAAAATACAAATAATTTTAAGAGGATATTATGGGCCCTCTCTCTTAGGTTGGGGTTACATGGTGGTGATTGCAAAGTGAGCTTCAGAGAGGCTGCTACAGGCAGAACAGCCAGAGACCTGTGGGCTGTCTGCAAGCCCTGCACTCCCTCAATGAGCTGGAGAAATCCTGTTGTATCAGAGTAAGATGGATGGTAGCTTTGATTGTGATTATTGTGATTGTGTTGAGCTGGAGCCACCTGATCACTAACAGAAGACATCTTGTGTTAACCATCAGCCACCAGGGCTTTCTGTTGAAATATATAACAACAAACGAAGGAAGAAAAGATGCAAAACAGAAATAGTGCTTACAGAACCTTATAATGATGCTGTTCAGGACAAGTCCAACACTAAACGTATCAGCACTGTGAGGAGAATGTTCATTGAAGACTGTTATGTGCATATTTATTCACATTTTTGTGGAATGTTAAATCATTTAGCACAGTAAATCTGAATGCATAACATGCCATTTCATTCCATTTGAATTTCTTGAGTGTTTTCTTTAAATGTCTGCAGAGTTGCTGTCCCTTTCTTGATCTATGAGTACAGCAATCTTTTTAACTCTCAATATGAAGAGAGCTTTGTGAGCTTTAAATCTAAGGGGAACACAATGGGCCTGGTGGCATATGCAATGAACATCAAGAAATCATCACACTGTGGAAGCAAAATTATTTTTCTTTTACTTTTTTGAAAGATCTTTCCTTTTCATGTCAGTTTTATTCCTTGTTTACACAAGCTCTATTCAAAAGGAAAAGGCAATAGTAAAGTTTCCAAAATGGCAGATAAATCTGAAAGTCTCATAAACATTCATGGTTTTGATCTGGGCTCTGGGTATATGGACTTAAAACCACTGTACTGTGGAGGCAATGGTTTTGTTTTTTTGTGCTGTCGACAATTACTTTGACAAAGGAGTAGCCATCAAGCCTTCCAGGACAAACAGAAACTAAAAGAATGTGATCACCAAACCAAACCTACAAGAAATATTGAAAGGGGTCCTCTAAGCAAAGAGAGAGCCTAAAAGTAACATAGACTAGAAAGGAATAGAGACAACATATAGTAAGTCACCTTACAGGCAATACAATGGCACTACATTCTTATCTTTCAATAGTTATCATACTTAAAGGGTCTATCCAACAAGAAGACCTAACAATTATAAATATTTATTCCCCTAACATGGGAGCAGCCAATTACATAACCCAATTAATAACAAAGTTAAAGAAACTCACTGGTAATGATAACAATAGTAGGGAATTTTAACACCCCCTCTCACTGAAATGGACAAATACTCTAAGCAAAAGATCAACAAGGAAATAAGGGCTTTAAATGACACACTGGACCAGATGGACTTCACAGATATATTCAGAACATTCCATCCCAAAGCAACAGAACACACATTCTTCTCTAGTATACATGGAACATTCTCCAGAAGAGATCACATCCTAGGTCACAAATCAGATCTTAACCAGTACCAAAAGACTGGGATCATTTCCTGGGTATTTTTGGACCACAATGCTTTGAAACTGGAACTCAATCACAAGAGGAAATTTGGAAAGAACTCAAAAAGCATCCTACAGAAGAATGAATGGGTCAACAAGGATATTAAAGAAGAATTTTAAAAATTCATGGAAAAAAATGAAAATGAAAACACCACTGTTGAAAATCCTTGGGATGCAGCAAAGGTGGTCCTAAAGAGAAAGTATATAGCAATACAAGCCTTTCTCAAGAAAAAAGAAAGGTCTCAAATACACAACCGAACCCTACACCTAAAGGAGCTGGAGAAAGAACAGCAAATAAAGCCTAAACGCAGCAGGAAAAGAGAAATAATAAAGAACAGAGCAGAAATCAATAAAATAGAAACCAAAAGAACTGTAGAACAGATCAATGAAACGAGGAGCTAGTTCTTGGAAAGAATTAGTAAGATTGATAAACGCTTGGCCAGACTTATCAAAAAGAAAAGAGAAAGGACCCAAATAAATAAAATTATGAATGAAAGAGGAGAGATCACAACCAACCTGAAGAAATACAAACAATTATAAGGACATATTATGAGCAACTATATGCCAACAAATTAGATAATGTGGAAGAAATGGATGCATTCCTAGAGATGTATAAACTACCAAAACTGAATCAGGAAGAAATAGAAAATCTGAACAGGTCCACAAACAGCAAGGAAATTGAAGCAATAATCAAACATCTCCCAAGAAACAAGGGCCCAGGGCCAGATGGCTTTCCAGGGGAATTCTACCAAATATTTAAAGAAGAATTAATACCTATTCTTCTGAAACTGTGCCAAAAACTAGAAATGGAAGGAAAACTTCCAAACTCATTTTATGAGGCCAGCATTACCTTGATCCCCAAACCAGGCAAAGACCCCATCAAAAAGAATTACAGACCAATATCCATGATGAACATGCATGCAAAAATTCTCACCAAAATACTAGCCAACAGGATCCAACAGTACATTAAAAGGATTATTCACCACGACCAATGAGAGTTATTCCTGGCCTGCAAGGGTGGTTCAACATTTGCAAATGAATCAACACATTACATCACATTAATAAAAGAAAGGACAAGAACCATATGATCCTCTCAATAGATGCAGAAAAAGCATTTGACAAAGTACAGCAACCTTTCTTGATTAAAACTCTTCACAGGGTAGGGATAGAGGGTACATACCTCAATATCATAAAAGCCATCTATGAAAAACCCACAGCAAATATCATTCTCAATGGGGAAAAACTGAGAGCTTTTCCACTAAGGTCAGGAACATGGCATGGATGTCTACTATCACCACTGCTGTTTAACATAGTACTAGAACTCCTAGCCTCAGCAATCAGACAACAAAAAGAAATAAAAGGCATCCAAATTGGCAAAGAAGAAGTCAAACTCTCACTCTTTGCAGATGATATGATACTTTATGTGGAAAACCCAAAAGACTCCACCCCAAAACTGCTAGAACTCATACAGGAATTCAGTAAAGTGGCAGGATATAAAATCAGTGCTCAGAAGTCAATTGCATTTCTATACACCAACAACGAGAGAGAAGAAAGAGAAATTAAGGAGTCGATCCCATTTACAATTGCACCCAGAACTATAAGATACCTGGGAATAAATCTAACCAAAGAGGCAAAGAACCTGTACTCTGAAAACTACAGAACTATCATGAAAGAAATTAAGGAAGACACAAGGAAATGGAAAAACGTTCCATGCTTATGGATTGGAAGTACAAATATTGTTAAAATATCTATGCTACCTAGAGCAATCTACACATTTAATGCAATCCCTATCAAAATCCCATCAACTTTTTTCATAGAAATGGAACAAATAATGCTAAAATTTGTATGGAACCAGAAAAGACCCAGAATAGCCACAGCAATGTTGAAAAAGAAAAGCAAAGCTGGCGGCATCACAATTCCGGACTTCCAGCTCTATTACAAAGCTGTAATCATCAAGACAGTATGGTACTGACACAAAAACAGACACATAGAACAATGGAACAGAATAGGGAAACCAGAAATGGACCCTCAACTCTATGGTCAACTAATCTTTGACAGAGCACAAAAGATTATCCAATGGAAAAAAAGACAGTCTTTTCAACAAATGGTGTTGGGAAAATTGGACAGCTACATGCAGAAGAATGAAACTGGACCATTTCCTTACACCATGCACAAAAATATGCTCAAAATGGATGAAAGATCTAAATGTGAGACAGGAATCCATCAAAGTCCTTGAGGAGAACACAGGCAGCAACCTCTTCGACCTCAGCCACAGCAACTTCTTCCTAGATACTTTGCCAAAGTCAAGGGAAGCAAGGGTAAAAGTGACCTATTGGGATTTCATCAAGATAAAAAACTTTTGCACAGCAAAGGAAACAGTCAACAAAACCAAAAGACAACTGACAGAATGGGAGAAGATATTTGCAAAGGACACATCAGATAAAGGGCTAGTATCCAAAATCTATAAAGAACTTATCAATCTCAACACCCAAGGAACAAATAATCCAATCAAGAAATGGGCAGATGACATGAACAGACATTTCTGCAAAGAAGACATCCAAATGGCCGAGAGACACATGAAAATGTGCTCAATATCTTTAGGCATCAGAGAAATACAAATCAAAACACAATGAGATACCACCTCACACCAGTCAGAATGGCTAAAATTAACATGTCAGGAAAGAACAGATGTTGACGAGGATGTGAAGAAAGGGGAACATTCCCACACTTTTGGTGGGAATGCAAGCTGGTGCAGCCACTCTGGAAAACAGTATGAAGGTTCCTCAAAAAGTTGAAAAGAGAGCTACCCTATGATCCAGCAATTGCACTACTGGGTATTTACCCCAAAGATACAAATGTAGGTATCTGAAGGGGCACATGTACACCAATGTTTATAGCAGCAATGTCCACAATAGCTACAATATGGAAAGAGCCCAGATGTCCATCGACAGATGAATGGATAAAGAAGATGTGGTATATATACACAATGGAATATTATGCAGCCATCAAAAAATTGAAATCTTCCCATTTGCAATGATGTGGATGGAACTAGTAGGTATTACGCTAAGCAAAAGAAGTCAATCAGAGAAAGACAATTATCATCTGATCTCACTGGTATGTGGAATTTGAGAAACAAGGCAGAGGATCATAGGGGAAGAGAGGAAAAAATGAAACAAGATGAAATCACAGAGGGAGACAATCCGTAAGAGACTCTTAATCCCAGGAAACAAACTGAGGGTTGCTGGAGTGGATTGGGGAGGAGGGATGGGTTGGCTGGGTAATGGACGCTGAGGAGGGTATGTGCTATGGTGAGCACTGTGAATTGTTAAGACTGATGAATCACAGACCTGTACCCCTGAAACAAAGAATACATTATATGTTAAGAAAAAAGAAAAAAGAAAATTGTTCTACTGATCCCCAGAGTGCCTAACATGCTCTATGTGAAATCAAAATTATTAGAAGACTTAACCATAATAACATTATGTGTTTGAAATTCTTGGTCCCAGTGGAAGCCAGTTAACAGATGATGCAGGTTTTCTTACCAAACTGAATAGTGTTTACATTGTTCAGGAGTATATTGAAACAGATTTGTCTAATGTGCTGGAGCAGGGCCCTTTACTGGAAGAGCATGCCAGGCTTTTCATGTATCAGCTGTTATGTGGTCTCAATTATATTCACTCTGCAAATGTACAGCACAGAGATCTCAAACCAGCTAAACTTATTGTTTATAGTGAAGACTTGGTACTGAAGATAGGTGACTTTGGTCTTGAATGGACCATGGATATCTATTATTCCTATAAGGGTCATCTTTCTGAAGGACTGATTACCCAAAAGCACAGGTCTCCAAATCTATTACTTTCTCCTAATAATTGTATTAAAGCCATCAGATGTGGGCTGCAGGTTCCATCGTTGCTGAAATGCTGACTGGTAAAACCCTCTTTGCAGGTGAACATGAACAGATGCAGCTGATTTTAGAATCTATTCCTGTTGTATGTGAGGTAGATAGATAATCAGGAGATTCTCAGTGTAATTCTAGTTCACATTAGAAATGATGTGACTAAGCCACACAAACCTTTAACTCAGCTGCTTCCAGGAATTAGTCAAGAAGCACTGGATTTCCTGGAACAAATTTTGACATTTAGCCCCATAGATCAGTTGACAGAGGAAGCACTTTCTCATCCTTACATGAGCATATTTTCTTTTCCAATGGATGAGCCAATTTCAAGTCATCCTTTTCATATTGAAGATGAAGTCAATGATATTTTGTTTATGCATGAAACTCATGGTCATATTTATAACTGGGAAAGGTACCATGATTGTCAATTTTCAGAATATGATTGGTCTATACATAACAGCTTAGATATTGATGAAGTTCAGCTTGACCCGAGAGCTCTGTCTGATGTCACTGATGAAGAAGTACAAGTCAATCCTCAAAAATATTTGGAGGGAAATCATGAAAAGTATTTGGCGGATCCTGCTTTTGATACCAATTACTCTACTGAGCCTTGTTGGCAGTACCCAGATCATCATGAAAACAAATATTGTGATCTGGAGTGTAGCCATATTTGTAACCACAAAACAAGGTCATTATCATATTTAGATAACTTAGCTTTCAGAGAGACTGAAATTAACCATTATTATGAACCCAAACTTATTAGGTATTTTTCCAATTGGAAATAACAAAGCAAAGAAAAATCTGATAAGTAAATCAAGTCAAAATGTGAAATGAATGGATTGGTTAGAGCCAAGATACCTGCCGAGGAAGCATCACAGCAAATGGCTGAAAAAGAAAGGGAGAAAGAATCAGGGATTTGACTTTGATTCTTTTATTGCAGGAACTATTCAACTTAATTCACAACATGACCCCACTGATGTTGTTAATAAATTAAAAGACTTGAATAGCTCAGTGTCCCAGCTAGAATTGAAAAGTTTGATATCAAAGTCAGAAAGCTGAGAAAAACAGGAAAGAGGAATGCCAAATTTATCTCAATTAGAAGCCTTCTACCAATGTTCTTGAGATTTATGGGTGGAGGCAGGACTGCTTTCTCATAAATCAGTTTTGTTGTGAGGTAAGGAAGAATGCACAAATTGAGAAGGAAAATACTTACACCAGTTACATGGAAAAGTTATTTAGTGGGAGAAAAGATGCTGAAATTCTGGAAACTGAGTCAGTAAAGGATGAGAAGCTTTGAGGGAGAGGAAATGAGGAAGGATGTCTGAACAACAGTGGGGAGTTCCTCTTTAAAAAGCAGCTTGAATCCATAGGCATCCCACAGTTTCACAGTCCAGTTGGGTCCCCACTTAAGTCAATACAGACCACCTTAACACCTTCTGCTATGAAATCTTCCGTTCAGATTCCTCATGAAACATACATCAGCATTCTGAAACATGTTAACTAAAACACTCAGCAGATAGAACTCTTTGTACTCTTCATGAAATGTGTTCTTTTTTATTACTATTGGTTAAGTCATTTTTTTTACATGAATCAGATGATGTCATTTAGAAATGATTTTATTAGTTTTTGGTTTTTAAAATCCAGACTTCTTTTCTACATGTGAGATGGTTTTCATTTTAACTGGCATGTCATTTACAAACAAAAATAAAGAATAGAGCAAAATGATGCAATGCAAGAGGAGACAAAACAAATTTACTAGGAAAACATTCTCTTATAGAACAATGATCTGTTTTACAGGAAACAAAAATTTGACTTCAAATGTACATAGTGAAACTGAATATAATTGCATGAAAACGTTTAATTTTTCCTAAAACATTTTTCATTCATGAGTATTTTTAAGTTTTGAATACTGTACATATTTTTCAAAACACATGATAACAGCAGCAACTGAAAATGAATGCTCAATTTGGTAGACATGTGTTAAGCACCTCAAGGTAACAAAAGTAAGTGGCAAAACGTATACCACATATAAAGCTTCACATACACACTTCTATTTAACCAGGGTTATTGTAGTAAACTATCCTTAATAAGATTCATATGCTGTTTATAAATGTTCTGGTATGCATTTTGTAGACTGAAGTGTTACTACATCGCATTTTATTTATCATAGCAAATCAGTGTATTTCCTGTATTTAATTATAAAAGTTACCTTAGTTTTTGAAAATTATTTGCAAGTACACTTTTCCCATTTGACATTATGCCTTGTTGCCTACTTAGCTGAATATATAATGTTAGCTCATCCAAAGGCTGTCCATGTACTTAATTTACTTAAGTATTCATTTTAAGTAAAACTATCACTGTGTATAGGAATTTGTATTTTGGAGGTGACTGATCAATCTATAAAGAAACATTAGGAATTATTTTATTATAAAATGCACCTAGAAAACTTACCTGTGTCTATATTTTTAAAAATATGGAAATATTAGACTTGTGTGCATGAAAGTAAATAAGGTACATTATTGTAGTTTAAAAGTTGTACATGATAAGATACATTTTTAATTTACTGTATGTATTTTTAATTTTATTTAAAAACAATTAATTAACATACAGTGTATTATTAGTTTCAGATTTATTTATTTATTTATTTATTTATTTATTTTTTTTAAAGATTTTATTTATTTATTTGAGACAGAGAGAATGAGAGACAGAGAGCACGAGAGGGAGGAGGGTCGGAGGGAGAAGCAGACTCCCCGCCGAGCAGGGAGCCCGATGTGGGACTCGATCCCGGGACTCCAGGATCATGACCCCAGCCGAAGGCAGTCGCTTAACCAACTGAGCCACCCAGGCGCCCTAGTTTCAGATTTAGTTTAGTGATTCATCAGTTACATATAACAACCAGGGCTCATTCATCAAGTGCCCTCCTTAATACCTATCACCAAGTTACACCATCCCCCACCCACTTCCATTCTAGCAATCCTCAGTTTGTTTCCTATATTTAAGAGTCTCTTATGGTTTGTCTCTCACTTTGATTTCATATTATTTTGTTTTTCCCTCCCTTCCCCTATGTTCATCTGTTTTGTTTCTCAAATTCCACATATGAGTGAAATCACAAGATAATTGTCCTTCTCTGTCTTATGTCACTTAGCATAACACCCTCTAGTTGCAGCCACGTCATTGCGAATGGTAAGAATTCTTTTTTGATGGGTGAGTAATATTCCATTGTATATATAAACCACATATTCTTTATCCATTCATCTGTCAATGGACGTCTGAGCTCTTTCCATATTGTGGCTATTGTGGACATTGCTGCTATAAACATTGGGGTGCAGGTGTCCCTTTGATTCACTATGTTTTTATCCTTTGGATAAATACCTAGTAGTGAAATTGCTGGACCATAGGGTAGCTCTATTTTTAACTTTTTGAGAAACTTCCATACTGTTTTCCAGAGCACCTGTCCCAGTTTGCATTCCCACCAAGAGTGAAAAAGGATTCCCCTTTCTCCACATCATTGATGACATCTGTTATTTCCTGACTTGTTAATTTTAGCCATTCTGACTGGTGTGAGGTGGTATCTCATTGTGTTTATTTATTTTTATTTCCCTAATTCTGAGTGATGTTGACCATTTATTCATGCATCTGTTGGCCATTTTGTGTCTTCTTTGGAGAAATGTCTGCTCATGTTTTCTGCCCATTTATTTACTGGATTCTTTGGTTTTGGGGTGTTGAGTTTGATAAGTTTTTTTTTTTTTTATTGTGGTATTTTTATTTTTATCATTGCTTTATTTTTTATTTTTTATTTTTTTATTATTATGTTCAGTTAGCCACTGTATAGTACATCATTAGTTTTTGATGTAGTGTTCAATGATTCATACAGTTTGATAAGTTCTTTATAGATCTTGGATACAAGCCATTTATCTGATAAGACATTGGCAAATATCTTCTCCCATTCTGTAGGTTATGTTTTGGTTTGGTTGACTGTTTTCTTTGCTGTGCAAAAGCCTTATATCTTGATGAAGTCCCAATAGTTTCGCTTTTGTTTCCCTTGTCTTTGGAGACATGTGTGACAAGAAGTGGCTGCAGCTGAGGTCACAGAGGTTGCTGCCTGTGTTCTCTAGGAATTTGATGGATTCCTTTTTCACATTTAGGTCCTTCATCCATTTTGAGCTTACTTTTGTGTATGGTATAAGAAAATAGCCCAATTTCATTCTTCTACATGTGGCTGTCCAATTTTCCCAACACCATTTGTTGAAGAGACTGTCTTTTTTCCATTGGATATTCTCTGTGCTCTGTAGAAGATTAGTTGAACATAGAATTGAGGGTCCTTTTCTGGGTTCTCTATTCTGTTCCAATAATCTATGTCTGTTTTTGTGCCAGTACCATGCTGTCTTGATGATCACAGCTTTGTAATAGAGCTTGAAGTATAGAATTGTGATGCCACTACTTCTGGTTTCCTTTTTCAACATTCCTTTGTCTATTTGGGGTCTTTTCTGGTTCCATAGAAATTTTAGGATCATTTATTCCAGCTCTGTGAAAAATTTTCATAGTATTTTGAATAGGGATTGCATTGAACATGCAGATTCTTTTCGGCAGCATAGACATTTTAACAATAGTTATTCTTCCAATCCATGATCAGGGAATGTTTTTGCCATTTCCTTGTGTTTTCCTCAATTTCTATCATAAGTGTTCTATTTTCAGACTACAGGTCCTTTACCTCTTTCGTTAGGTTTATTCCTAGGTATTTTCTGGTTTTTGGTGCAATTGTAAACGGGATGGATTCCTTAATTTCTCTTTCTTCTGTTGCACTGTTAGTGTATAGAAATGCAACTGACTTCTGTGCATTGATTTTATATCCTGCAACTTTCCTGAAATCCTGTATGAGTTCTAGCAATTTATGGGTGGAGTCCTTTGGGATTTCCACAAAGAGTATCATGTCATCTGCGCAGAATGAAAGTTTGACTTCCTCACTGATTTGGATGCCTTTTCTTTCTTTTTGTTGTCTGATTGCTGAGGCTAGGACTTCCAATACTGTGCTGACCAACAGTGGTGAGAGTGGACATCCCTGTCGTGTTCCTGACCTTAGGAGAAAAGCTCTTAGTTTTTCCTGATTGAGGATGATATTTGCTGTGGGGTTTTCATATATGTCTTTTATTACATTGAGGTATGTTCCCTCCATCCCTACACTGCAGAGAGTATTAATCAAGAAGGGATCCTATATTTTGTCAAATGCTTTTTCTGCATCAATTAAGAGAATCATACAATTCTTGTCCTATCTTTTATTATATGGTGTATCACATTCATTGATTTGTAGATGCTGAACCACCCTTGCATCCCAGGAATAAATCCCACTTGGTCCTGGTGAATAATCCTTTTAATGTACTGTTGAATCCTATTGGCTAGTGCCTTCATGAGAATTTTTGCATCCATAGACATCAGGGATATTAGTCTGTAATTCTCCTTTTTGGTGGATTCAAAGTAATGCTCGCTTTGTAGAATGAATTTGGAAGTTTCTCTTCCATTTTTATTTTTTGAAAAAAAAAAAAAACTTCAGAAGAATAAGTATTAATTCCTCTTTAAATATTTGGTAGGATTCTACTGGGAAACCATCTAGTCCTGGACTCTTGTCTGTTGTGAGATTTTTGATTACTGATTCAATTTCTTTGCTGGTTATGGGTCTGTTCAGGTTTTCTACTTCTTGCTGTTTCAGTTTTCGGTAGTTTCTTTGTTTCTAGGAATGCATCCATTTCTTCCAGATTGCTTAATTTGGTGGCATATAGTTGCTCATATGCTCTTACAATTGCTTATATTTCTTCAGTTTTGGTTGTGATCTCATCCCTTTCATTTATGATTTTATTTATTTGGGTCCTTTCTCTTTTCTTTTTGCTAAATCTGGCTGGGGGTTATTGATCTTATTAATTTTTTCAAAGAACAAGCTCCTAGTTCATTGATCTGTTCTATTGTTCTTTTTATTTATATTTCATTGATTTCTGCTGTAATCTTTATCATTTCTCTTCTGCTGGATTTAGGCTTTATTTACTATTCTTTTTCCAACTCCTTTAGGTGCAAGGTTAGGTTGTATATTGGAGACTTTTCTTGTTTCTTGAGAAGGGCCTGTTATTGCTATGTACTTCCCTCTTAGGACCACCTTTGCTGCATTCCAAAGATTCTGAGCTGCTGTGTTTTCATTTTGATTTTTTGAAAAAAATATGAATGAATCAATGAATTTTTGTAATTCATCTTTAATTGACCCATTTATTCTTCAGTAGGTTGCTCTTAACCATCATGTATTTGTGTTCCTTCCAAATTTTTTCTTGTGATTGAGTTCATGTTTTAGAGCATTGTGGTCAGAAAATGTGCAGGGAATAATTCCAATCTTTTCCCGTTTGAGATCTGATTTGTGACCCAGTATGTGATCTATTCTGGAGAATGTTCCATGTGCACTCAAGAAGAATGTGTATTCTTTTGCTTTAGGATAAAATGCTCTGAATATATCTGTGAAGTCCATCATGTCCAGTGTGTCATTCAAAGCTTTTGTTTCCTTGTTGATCTTCTGCTTAGATGATCTGCCCATTGCTGTGAGTAGGGTTTTAAAGTCCCCTACTATTACTGTATTATTATCAATGTGTTTCTTTAATTTGGTTATTAATTGATTTATATATTTGGCTGATCCCAAGTTAGGAGCATAAATATTACAATTGTTAGATCTTCTTATTAGATAGACCCTTTTATTATGATATAGTGCCCTTCCTCATCTTTTATTACAGTCATTGGTTTAAAATCTAATTTGTCTGACATAAGGATTGCTACTCCATCTTTCTTTTGATGTCCATTAGCATGATAAATGGTACTCCACCCCCTCACTTTCAACCTGGAGGTGTCTTTGGGTCTAAAATGAGTCTCTTGGGAAAAAATAAAATAAAATAAAATAAAATAAATAAAATTAGTCTCTTGGAGACAGAGTATGGATGGGCCTTATTTTTTTATACAATCTGATACACTATGTATTTTGATTAGAGCATTTAATCCATTTACATTCAGAGTAGTTATTGAAAGATCTGAATGTAGTGCCATTGTATTACCTGTAGAGTTTCTGTTTCTGTAGATTGTCTCCATTCCTTTCTCAACCTTGTTACTTTTATGCTCTATTTTTGCTCAAAGGTTCCCTTTAATATTTCTTGCAGGACTGGCTCAGTGATCACAATCCTTTTAGTTTCTATTTTTCCTGGAAACTCTCTCTCTCTTATTCTGAATGACAGCCTTGCTGGATAAAGTATTCTTGGCTACATATTTTTCTCATTTAGCACCCTGAATATATCATGCCACTCCTTTATGGCCTACCAGGTCTCTGTGGACAGGTCTGCTGCCAGTCTTTGTGTCTACCTTTGTCAGTTAAGGACCTCTTGTCCTGAGCTTTTTCAGGATTTTCTCTTTATCTCTGAAATTTGCAAGCTTCACTATCATGTGTTAAGATGTTGACCTATTTTTACTGATTTTGAGGGGGGTTTTCTGTGCCCCCTGGACTTGAATGCCTGTTTCCTTCCCCAGATTAAGGAAGTTCTCAGCTATTTGTTTATTTGTTCAAATAAAGTTTGAAGTTCTCAGCTTCAGTTTATTTGTTCAAATAAACCTGACCATCTCTCTATTCTTTTCCTCTAGGACCCCTATTATTCTAATATTATTTCAGTTTATGGTATTGCTGATGTCTTGAATCCTCCCTTTGTGATCCAGTAGTTGTTTTTCTCTTTTTCTCAGCTTGCTTATTCTCACTCACTCTCTCTTCTGCCCCATTTATCCTAGCAGTTAAAGCCTCCATTTTTTTTAAGATAGATTTTCTTTATTAATGATCCCAACCGTATTTCTTTGATACAGGAGTTTGAACTCAAATATTTAGGAGAAAACAAATTAAGATTGCATTATCCTGCAAGTCATTATCAGTAACATACTGCAAAGTGTAACAGCTTGGAAAAGAGGGAGGAAGGCAAGGGGAGTTAGGGAGTGAAGGTAAAGAAAAGGAATTAAGTTGATCAAGTGGAATTCTTTTTTTTTCTTTTTCTAATTCTTGAGAATTATGAAGTGCTTGCAAGCAGAGCTTGTTTCTGCAGATTATTTTCCAAACGTGTACAAAATGGAACCAAAACGGAGAATCCCTTAAGTACCTGAAGAGGTGCAACATTAAAAGCTACAATTATCCAGTAGCAAGTGTTCCAGCCTTCAGATGCCACCCACCTCCTCTTCCTGTTCCTGAGAGTTAGTGGGATGGAAATGTCTTCCTTGTGATTATTTTCACTTCTTTCTTCTTTGCATCTGGACATACATGATACAGTACCTTGAGGAAGTCAGATGATTTTGCCCACATTAGGGTGTGAATATAGGCTTTAGAGCATTTGATGTGGTAGTGCAGATAGTCCCAGAATATGTGGATCAGGTTGATGGTGTTGTCTGGAACACTGACATTGGTGTGGCAAGGGAACAGCATGAAGGTAATGTAGCCAATGTTGTCACCCATGGCAGCATTGGTGTCTTTCAGCTCTAGAGGAGATTCCTTGTGGCTAAAGAGGACCTGTGGGGCTGTGTGACTGGTTCTGCAGCCTTCTTTAAACGCCTGCATGAATACTTTTCCAATGACCACATCATCATCATTCTTAAACACTGTGCTGAAGACTATTGTGACTCTGTCCTTTTTAGATTCAACATACATGGTTTCATCATCCCTATAATGGATAACTGCCCTGTTCTCTCCTTCCTTGACTTCTTCTTGGAACTCAAAATATTTCTCAAAGACAGAAGTAAAACAATTTTGTTTCAACATGGCAGCCTGATGCACAAAGGAATCTTTGGATGCCGGGAGATTTTTAAGGTCATATAGCAAGGAGCCATTGCAACCCAATTCAAGATTTAACAAGAAACTCCCGTATACCCTCTTTAATAACTCATAAGCACCATGCACTTGAAGTTACTTGTAGAATTTCAAAGAAATACTGACCATAATTTTGTTTTGTCTCCATTAAGATTTGACAAGGCAAGAAACAACAAATGTTGGAGAGGTTGTGGAGAAAGGGGAACCCTCTTACACTGTTGGTGGGAATGCAAGTTGGTACAACCACTTTGGGAAACAGTGTGGAGCTGCCTCAAAAAATTAAAAATAGAGCTACCCTATGACCCAGGAATTGCACTCTTGGGTATTTACCCCAAAGACACAGATGTAGTGAAAAGAAGGGCCATATGCACCCCAATATTCATAACAGCAATATCCGCAATAGCCAAACTGTGGAAAGAGCTGAGATGCCCTTCAACAGATGGATGGATAAAGAAGATGTTGTCCATATATACAATGGAATATGACTCAGCTATCAGAAAGGATGAATACCCAACTTTTACATCAACATGGATGGGACTGGAGATTATGCTAAGTGAAATAAGTCAAGCAGAAAAAGTCAATTATCATATGGTTTCACTTACTTGTGGAACATAAGGAATAGTATGGAGGACGTTAGGAGAAGGAAGGGAAAAATGAAGGGGGAAGAATCGGAGGCAGAGATGAACCATGAGAGACTATGGACTCTGAGAAACAAACTGAGGGTTTTAGAGGGGAGGGGGGTGGGGGGATGGGTTAGCCTGATGATGGGTATTAAGGAGGGCACGTATTGCATGGATCACTGGGTGTTATATGAAAACAATGAATTGTGGATCACTACATCAAAAACTAATGATGTATTGTATGGTGACTAAAATAACATAATAAAATAAAATTAAAAAAATATTTGAAATATGATAGAGGATTCCTTCAAAATCTGCAAATGTTACTTCTACCTCTTCTGATTTGTTATTGGCAGCCACATTCTTGAATTTGAGTGTGAGACTCTCCTCAATGATGCAGTTGTTCACCTCTAACAGGATCATGGTGGTGGTTGCCCCAGGAAGGGGAAGGAGAAACAAGTAGAGCCTCCATTTTTTACTGCATCTCAGCAATAGCCTTTTTGATTTTTTTTTATTTTGACCTGATTAGATTTTAGTTCTTTCATTTCTCCAGTAAGGGATTCTCTAGTGTCTTCTATGCTTTTTTGCAAGCCCAGCTAGCATCTTTATAATCATCATTTTGAATTCTAGTTCTGACATCTTCTTATTTCCATATTGATTAAATCCCTGGCAGTGAGTACTGCCTCCTGTTCTTTCTTTTGGGGTGAGCATCTCCATCTTGTCATTATGTCCAAAAAAAGAATATCTTATTTCAAACAAGACGTAAAACAGAACACAACAATAAACTATATCCTGGGTGTATTTTGGTCTGTTTGTTAAAGGAACTAGATTCCAAAATAAGAAAGAAAGAAAAACTGATTATATATATATAATTGAATACAATGAAAGGAAACCACAAATGAAATATATATATACATATACATATATATAATTTAAAAATAACTATAAAAGACTTAAAAAAGAATTGATAAAATAAAATAGCTGAAAAGGAAAATAAATAAATAAATAAATAAATAAATAAATAAATAAATAAAAATTAAAAATAAAACTGAAAGACTAAAGAATAATAATAATTTAAAAACCCCACTAATGCTATATGTTTTCCCCAGGAACTGGCGTTTTGCAGTTCTCTATGATCAGTAAACTTGGTATTAGTTGGATGTTCCTACTGGTCTTCTGGAGGAGGGGCCTGTTGCTCTGATTCTCAGGTGTTTTTGCCTGGGTGGAATTGCACCCCCCTTGACAGGGCTGGGCTCAGTGTAAGTGGTTCCAGATTGCACTATGTGGCCTTGTTTTGCTCCCTGAAGGCTTTCAGCACCGATGGGGGGATGAAAATGGTGATGCCCCAATCTGTAGCCCCAGAGCTAAATGTTCATGCCCCCCACTCTTTAGTGAGCCCTCACAGAAAAGCAGTCTATCACTCATGTCTCCCTGGTTTTCATCTGAACTCTCTATTCACCCAGCCTGTGACCAAGGATTTTTATCTAAGGCATGTGACCCCCCTTTCAAGTCTCCAAACTTTACAGACTCCTGCAGTGTGGACCCGCACCCTTCCTCCTTGGAGAGGGAGGGGATCTCACCATTCTGTCTTTTGCTGTGCCCCTGCTCAAAGAGCGGTCACCCAACCATGCAGTGGTTCCTGGTTTATGGCAACACCAAGCAGAATGCTGGTGCCTAAATTCGCTGTTTACAGCCTGCTTCCCTGCTCCAATGATTGAGAACTCTGCCCCACTCAGGCACCCCCATTCTTTTTGTGTCACTGGGGATCCTGAAACTATGCTCTTCCACCTGGGATTCTGCCCCACCTCGCCACCTGAGCACCTTTCATGCAGGAGCTTCCCCCACTGGAGCAGACTTCCAAAAATTCCAATTTTGTACTCCACTGCTTTGCACTCCTTACCCCTGTGGTTTATCTTACTATATATCAACTTGGATTCCCATCTCTGCACCTCCTACCTTGCAAAGAGTGGTCAATTTTTCTATTTGTATAATTGCAGCAGTTCTTTTTCTCAGAACTCTGGTTGATTTCATAGGTGTTCAGAATGATTTGATAACAACCTAGCTGAATTCTAGGGACCATATAAAATTAGGGTCCCCTAGTCTTCCATTATCTTAACTCTTTTCTCCCTACTGTATGTTTTTCCTGAATAATCTATTTCCTATTCCAAAGCAAGCAGGAATAAAATTAGGTTAAAAGTAAAACAAAAAAAGATAGAATATTATGAAAAATTATATGCCAACAAATCCTGGAGGAAAATGATAAATTCCTAGAAATATAAATTACCAAGACTGAAACAAGAATAGAAAACTTGAACAGATTAATAACCAGTAAAGAAATTGAATCAGTAATCAAAAATTTCCCAACAAACAAAAGTCCAGGACCAGATGGCTTAACAGGCCAATTCTACAAAGTATTTAAAAATGAGTTAACACCTGTTCTTCTCAAACAATTCCAAAAAAATAGAAAAGGAAGGAAAGCTTCCAAATTAATTCTATGAAGCCAGCATTACCCTGATCCCAAAACCAGATAAAGACACCACTAAAAAAGAGAACTACAGGCTAATATTCCTGATGAACACAGATGCAAAAATTCTCAATAAAATAGTAGAAAACCAAATCCAACCACACATTTAAAAAAAATCATTCACCACAATCAAGTGGGATTTATTACTGGGTTGCAAATGTGGTTTTATAATCACAAATCAATCAATGTGATACATCACATTAATAAAAGAAAGGATAAGAACCATATGATCATTTCAATAGATGCAGAAAAAGCAACTGACATAGTACAACATCCATTCATGATAAAACCCTCAACAAAGTAAGGTTAGAGGGAAAATATCTCATCATAATAAAGGTCATATTAAAAAAAACCCGCAGCTAATATCATCCTCAATGGGTAAAAATTGAGAGCTTTTCCTCTATATTCAGGAACAAGACAGGAGTGTCAACTCTCACTACTGTTATTTAACATGGTATTGGAAGTCCTAGCCACAGCAATCAGAAAACAAAAGAAATAAAATGCATCAACTCATCAAGAAAGAAGTCAAACTTTCACTATATGCAGATGACATGATTCTCTATAAAGAAAACCCAAAAAACACCACCAAAAAACTGCTAGAACAGATATATAAATCCAGTAAAGTCACAGGATACAAAATCAATGTACATAAATCTGTTTCATTTGTATACACCAATAATGAAGCAGCAGAAACAGAAATCAAGGAAACAATCCCATTTACAATTGCACCAAAACCAATAAGATATATAAGAATAAACCTAACCAAAGAGGTGAAAGACATGTATTCTGAAAACTATAAAACCCTGATGAAAGAACTGAAGAACTGAAGATGACACAAAGGAATGGAAAGGCATTCCATACTCATGGATTTGAAGAACAAATATTGTTAAAATGTCTATACTTCCCAAGCAATCTACACATTCTCCACAATAAACCATGTGCTGGGCAATAAAACCAATGTCAATAATTTTTTTTATAAATTGAAATTATGCAAAGTGCATTTTCTGACCACAATATAATTAAGTTAGAAATTAATAAAATAGAAAAAATTGAGAAATTCATAAATATGATTAAACTAAAAAAAAAACTTAAAAAAACATGCTCCTAAATTACCAATAGGTGAAAGACAAGATCATAATGGAAATTAGAAAGTCGTTTGGGATGACTGAAAATGAAGACACAACATGCCAAATATTTTTAATACAACTAAAGAAGTGATTAAATGGGAACTTATAGTTGTAAATAACTATATTAAGTATGAAGATGGAACCACATCCTGTGTTCATGAATTCAAGACTTAATATTGTTAAGATAGCAATACCCTTGAAAGCAATCTACAGATTCAATTCAACTCCTACCAATATGCCGCAGCCTTTTCTGTGGAAATGAAAAATACAATTCTAAAATTTATATGGATTTGCAAGAGGCCCCAAATAGGCAAAACAATCTTGGAAAAGAATAAAAAAGATGAAAGTCTCAAACTTACTACAGTGCTGTAGTAATCATAACATCTTGGTACTTCAAAGAGGATAGATATTTACATCAATGGAATAGAAATGAAACCCAGAAATAACCCATACAGTTGTGGTGAGTTGATTTTCGATAAGGGTGTCAAGACTATTCAGTGGGGAAACAAAGATTTTGTCCAATTAATAAAGCTCGGAAATTAAAAGCTAACTTTAAAACTTTTAGAAGAAATTATAAGGGTTAACCTTGATGGTCTTAGATTTAGCAATGGTTTCATGGATATAACATTGAAAGCACAGCAATGAAAATAAAAAATAGATAAATTTGAAATAATTATATTGAACATTTTTGTGCACCAAACAACACTATTAAGAGAATGAAAAGACTACATGGAACAGGAGAAAATATTTACAAATCACAAAATTGATGTGAGTCTAGTATCCAGAATATGTAAACTCTTACAATGGAAAAACAAACAATGGACAAAGGAGTTGGATAGACATTTCTCAAAAAAACTATATGCAAATAGCCATTAAGCACATAAAAAATGCTCAATGTCATTAGGCACTAGTGAAAATTTAACCAAATCCACAATGAAATATCACTTCACACCCACAAGGATGGCCACATGAAGAGAAAAATAAGTGTTAGCAAGGATGTCAAGAAGTTAGAACGTGTATACATTGCTAGTAGGACTGTAAAATGATGCAATTAATATTATTTAAATGTCCATGCCACTCAAAGCAATCCACAGATTCAATGAAATCTCTATCAAAATGCCAACAGGATTTTTCACAGAAGTAGAACAAATAATCATAAAACATTTATGGAAGCACAAAAGACCCAAAGTAGTCAAAATAATCTTGAAAAAGAAGAATAAAATTGGAAATACAACAATCTCAGATTTTAAGATATACTACAAAGCTGTAATAATCAAAACAGTATGGCACTCACACAAAAATAGACCCATAGATCAATGGAACAGAACAGAAAACCCATAAATAAACCCATGCTTATATGGTCAATTAATTTTTGATAAAGGAGACAAAAATTAAAAAAAAGAGGGAGACAAAAATGTACAATGAGGAAAAGACAGTCTCTTCAATAAATGGTGCTAGGAAAACTGGACAGCTAAATGCAAAAGAATGAAACTGGATCATTTTCTTACACCATACATAAAAAATGAATTCAAAATGGATTAAAGACCTAAATGTGAGACATGAAACCATAAAATTCTCAGAAGAAAACATAGGCAGTAATTTCCTCAACATCGGCTTTAGCAACATTTTTCTAGATCCGTCTCCTAAGGCAAGAGAAACAAAAGCAAAAATAAACTATTGGGATTACATCAAAATAAAAACTTTAGCACAGAGAAGGGAACTATCAAGAAAACAAAAAAGCAACTTACTGAATGGGAGAAGATATTTGTAAATGATATATCTGATATGGGTTAATATTCAAAATATATGAAAGAACTTACACAATGCAACACCCAAAAAACAAATAATCCAATTGAAAAATGGGGCAGAGGGCCTGAATATACATTTTTCCAAGGAAGACATACAGATGGCCAATCGACACATGAAAAGATGCTCAACATCACTAAATATCACAGAAATGCAAATCAAAACCACAATGAGGTATTACCTTACACCTGTCAGAATGGCTGGTATTACAAAAGACTAGAAACAACAAATGTTGGTGAAGATGTGGAGAAAAAGGAAACCACGCACACTGTTGGTGGAAATGTAAATTGGTGCAGTTACTATGGAAATCAGTGTGGAGATTCCTCAAAAAATTAAAAATAGAAATACCATATGATCCCAAAATTCCACTAATGGGTATATATCCCCCCAAAAATGAAAACACTAATTCAAAAAGACATAGGCATCCTATGTTTATTGAAACATTATTTACAATAGCTAAGATATGGAAGCAAACCAAGTGCCCATCAATAGATGAATGGATAAAGAAGATGTGGCACACGCACACACACACACACACACACACAGAATGGAACATTAAACAGCCATTAAAAGGATGAGATCTTGCCACTTGAGACAGCATGGATAGACCTAGAGGGTATTATGCTAAGTGAAATATTTCAGACAAAGAAATATAAATACCATATGATTTCAGTTATGTGTGGAATCTAAAAAAAAGAACAAATGAATAAACAAACAGAAAGCAGAGTCAGACCTATAAATATAGAATACAAACTGATGGCTGCCAGAAAGGAGGGGTTGGGGGGCTGGGCAAAATGGGTGAAGGTGAGTGGGAGATACAGGTTTCCAGTTATGGAATGAATAAATCACAGGAATAAAAGATACAACAGAGAAAATGTTGTCAAAGGTATTGTAATAGCATTGCATGGCAATAGATAGTAGCTACCTACACTTGTGGGTGAGCATAGCATAACATGAAATAAACTTCCTACAAAGAAAAATGCAGAACAAGATAGCTTCCCTGAAGAATTCTGCCAAGATTTAAAAGATGAACTAACACCAATTCTACACAAACTTTTTCCAAAATTAGAAGAGGCAACATATTCCAGCTCATTCTAAGAAGGTATTATTCTGATACTAAAATCAAACAAATACATCATAAGGAAATTACAAAAAATATATCTTCTAAATCTAGATGCAAAAATCCTCAACAAAATACTAGCAAACCAAATCCAGAAACATATAAAAAATATTATACACCATGACCAATTAAAATTTATCTCAGGAATGCAAGAATGGCTTACCATGGGAAATGACTTAATATAACATATCAATAGATTAATAGACGAAAACCACATTATCATATCAATAGAAAAAAAAGGATTTGACAAAATACAACACCACTTCTTACCAAAAGACACTCCACAACTAGAAACACAGGGAACTTAACATGACAAAGGGCATATTTGAAATCTTACAGAACATCATAATTAATGGTGAAAAAGTAAATGCTTTCCCTGTGAGATCAGGAAAAAGAAAAGGATGTTTGCTATTGCCACTTCTGTTCAAAAATGTACTGGAAAATCTAGCTATAGGAATTAGTCAAGTAAATGAAATGCAATGAGATTGGAAATAAATACGTAAAACTATCTCTATCTGGATAGTTGTGGATGACATACTCTTGTACTTAGAAAATCCTAAAAAATTCAATTAAAAACATCTATTGAATAAAGTAGATTGACAAGGTTGTAGAATAAAAAATCAATACATAAAATAATTGCATTTCTGGTGTGCCTGAGTGTGCATCTGACTCTTGATTTCAGCTCAGGTCATGATCTCAGGGTTGTGAGATCAAGCTCTGCACTGGGCTCATGTGCTGGGCATGGAGCCTTCTTAAGATTCTCTCTCTACCTCTCCCTCTGCCTCTCTAAATAAATAAGTAAATAAACAAATAAATAAACAAATAAAATAATTGTATTTCTATAAACACTTAAATAGAACAACTCATGAAATTGAAAGAACATTTCATTTACAATAGAAACAAAAGAAATACAATACTTAGGAATAAATTTAATAAAAGAAGTGAAAATTGTATACTCTAAAAATTACAGCTGTTGCAGCTCAATAAATTAAAAGACAAATAGCCCAATTAAAACATTAGCAAAGAGGGGTTGCCTGGGTGGCTCAGTTAAGCAACTGGCTCTTGGTTTCGGCTTGGGTCATGATTTAAGTGTCCTGGGACTGAGCCCCGTGTCAGGCTCTGTGTTTTATATGGAATCTGCTTGTCCCTGTCCCTCTGTTCCCCCCCTTCTCTCTCTCTTTTAAATAAATAAAATAAAATCTTTTAAAAATTGAACAAAGGATTTGAATAGACCATTCTCCAATGGCATATAAATATGGCCAGTAAACACATGAAAACATGTTTAACATCATTATTCATCAGGGAAATGCAATTCAATCCCACAATTACAGTTTTCTGGAAGTCGTCACTCCTATCTTCACAATAGGAAAAACCAAACTCAACAAACTGAAAATCAAGATTTTTCTTAGGTCCATCAGAGAATTGAGGTCCCAGGGTGAAACTCTGCCCTCAAAATTGTAAAGAAAAGTGAATACACAGAATCACATCTTATGAGACCAGAAACCTAGGAAAATAATCTACCACTAGAGACAATAACCATGGTAGAAAACTTAAACTGCAATTGACAAATTACCAAAGGCTCAGTGTAGACAACCTTGGGAGTTAAACATCAATGAGAGACAATCTTAGAGGGGGCTTACACTTTCCCAGGTTTTACCTCCAGGAGATCTACAAGGTTCCCATAGTGAAAATCAGAGAAAAATTCCCTAGCACTTTTGACAGACAGAGGAGAAAAATACCCATTCTGAAATATGTCCAGAGTATTTCATTCTTTTAATAAAAAATGCCTTCAGGGAAACTATATTACCAGAGCCTAACTGACTGGGCTTTTACAAGAAACTAACTGACCTGGGGAAGGGAAATATCCACCTCTAGTTACCCTTGAAAAAAATTCCATGTCTAGATATATTTAAGAAGTAGTGTCTAGGGGCACCTGGGTGGCTCAGTCCTTTAAGCATCTGTCTTCGACTCAGGTCATGATCCTGGGTCCTGGGATGGAGCCCCTCATCAGGCTCCCTGGGGAGCCTGATTCTCCTGCTCCCTCTGTCTGATGCTCCCCCTGCTTGTACTCTCTCTCTCTCAAATAAATTAATAAAATCTTAAAAAAAGAAGTAGTATCCAAAAATACCCAAGGTCCACAGGGGAGAAAAAAGAAAATAGAAACAATTTTAGATTCTGATACCTACAGCAATAGCAAACATTATGCACAGTCTACCACCAGCCAAATAAAAATAAAGCTTCATGCTAAAAGGTCTATTTACCTAAGTTCCTTTATCCAGTACATCTTGTTCAACTTATTTTTTTTAAAGATTTTTATTTATTTATTTGAGAGAGAGACTGAGAGAGAGAGAGCATGAGAGGGGGGAGGGTCAGAGGGAGAAGCAGACTCCCTGCCGAGCAGGAAGTCCGATGCGGGACTCGATCCCGGAACTCCAGGATCATGACCTGAGCTGAAGGCAGTCGCTTAACCAACTGAGCCACCCAGGCACCCCATCTTGTTCAACTTAAACAAAAAGCTACAAGGCACACTAGAAGACAAAAACAAAAGAAAAGAAAACAAAACAAAACAAAAAGCCCACAGTTTTAAGACAGTGCAAAAGCTTTTTATTTTGGTGTAGTTCTAATAGTTTGTTTTTGCTTTTGTTTCCTTTGCCTTTGGAAACAGATATAGAAAAATGTTCCTACAGAAATTACTGGTATATTCTCTTGTAAGAATTTTATGGTTTTAGGTCTCACATTTAGGTCTTTATTTTGAGTTTATTTTTGTTTATGGTACTAGAAAGTCATCAAATTTCATTCTTTTAGATGTAGCTGTCCAGTTTTCCAAGCACCATTTATTGAAGACTGTATTTTCCCCACTGAACATTCTTGTCTTCTTTATCATAAATTAATTGACCATATAAGCATGGATTTATTTCTAGGGACTCTCTTCTGTTTCAGACGATCTATTTTTGTGCAAGTACCATACTGTTTTGATTACTATAGCTTTGTAGAATATCTTGAAATCTGGAATTGTGAAACCACCAATTTTGTTCTTCTTTTTCAAGATTGTTTTGGCTATTTCAGGTCTTTTGTGATTCCACAAAACTTTTACGATTATTTGTTCTAGTTCTGTCAAAAATGCTAATTGGTATTTTTATAGGAATTGCACCGAATCTGTAGATTGCTTTTGGTAATATGGACATTTTAACAATATTTATTCTTACAATCCATGAACATGGAGTATCTTTCCATTTGTTTGTGTCATCTTCAATTTCTTTCATTAATATTTTATAGTTTTTGGACTACATGTCTTTCACCAGTTTGGCTAAGTTTATTCTTATTTACTTTTGGTGAAATTGTAAATGGTTTTTTTTTTAAATTTCTCTTTATCCTACTTCATTATTAGTGTATAGAAATGTAGCTGATTTCTGGGCATTAATTTTGTGTCCTGCCACTTTACTGATTTTTTTCTTTTTATTTCTAGTAGGTTTTCGGTGGAATCCTTAGGGTTTTCTATGTATAATATCTTGTCGTCTCTAAGGAGTGACAGTTTTACTTCATCCTTACCAATTTAGAAGCCTTTCATTTCTTCTTCTTGTCTGATTGCTGTGGCTAAGACTCCCAGTACTATGTTGAATAAAAGTGGCAAGACTGTATATTCTTCTCTTGTTCCTGATATTAAAGGAAAGGTCTCAATTTTTCAGCATTGAGTATTATGTTAGGTGTAGGTTTTTCATATATAGCCTTTAGTATGGTGAGGTATGTTCCTTCTAATCCCACTTTGTTGATTTTTTTTTTAGCATGAATGGATGTTGAATCTTTTCAAATGCTTGTGCATCTTTTGAGATGATCCTATGATTTATATTCTTAGTTTTGTTGATGTGGTGTGTAATGTTGATTGATTTGCAAATATTGAACCATTTTTGCATCCCAGGGATAAATCCAATGTGATTTTGGTGAATGATCTTTTAAACATATTGTTGAATGCAATTCTGTGCCATTTGAGACAACATGGATGGACCTAGAGGGTGTCATGCTAAGTGAAGTAAGTCAGACTGAGAAAGACAAATACCATATGATTCCACTCATAAGTGGAAACTAAAAAAAAAAATGAATAAACAAACAAAAATCAGAATCACACCTATAAATACTGAAAACAAACTGATGGTTGCCAGAGGGCAAGGGTGTAAGGTTAAGCAAAATGGGTGAAAGGGTGAGGGAGTTACAGGTTTCTAGTTATATAATGAATAAGTCACAGTAATAAAAGTCACAGCATAAGGAATACAGTCAATGGTATTGTAAGAGTGATATAATGGGACAGATGGTAGCTATGCTTGTGGTGAACATAGCAAAATGTATAAACTTGTCAAATCACTAAATTGTACACCTGAAACTAATGTAACATTGTGTGTCAACTATACTCAGATAAAAATTTTATTTTTTTTAAATAAAGACACAGAACAAGCATCAAAACCAGACTCAGTTAAGACAGAGATTTTGGAGTTATCAGACTGAGAATCAAAAATAACTATGATTAATATGTTAAGGGTACTAACAAAAAGTAGATAAAATGCAAGGAAAGGTAAATAATATAAGCAGAGAAATGGAAATCTTAAGAAATATGCAAATTAAATGCTACAAATATTGTTTAAAAGCTGTAGAAAAATAATGAATGCCTTTGATATGATCATCTATAGACTGGACAAGAACAAAGAATCAGTAAGTATGAAGAGAGGTCAAGAGGAACTTTGCAAACTTAAAATAAAGAGAAAAAAAGAATGAAAATATATTTAAGACCTGTGGGAAAACTGAAAGAAGCAACGTATGTGTAATGGGGATATTAAAAGAAGAAAAAAAGACAAGAAGAGAAGAAATATTTGAAGTACTAATGAAATTATTGCAGAAATCAAATTACAGATTCAGGAAACTCAGAAAACAATAAGTATGATATATTTATATCTGGTTGACTATATATAGTCAACCAGGCATAGCAGAGTCAAAATCCAGAAAATCAAATACAAAGAGAAAATCATAAAAGAAGCAAGGAAACAAGAGGGGTGGGGGTAAAATACCTATAGAGTAGCCAGGTCAAGATTTACATGTCTTTCTTCAAAAACCATGCAAGATAGAAGGGAGTGAAGTACAATATTTGTGTGTGGAAAGAAAAAAAAAAAAGCACCAATCTATAATTCTTTACCCAGTGACATTATTCTTCAAAAGTAAATGAAAACTAAAGATTTTGTCAGACAAACACAAATTGAGGGATTTTTTTTTAAAACAGAAGGCTAGTCATGCACCAAAAAAAAAAAAAAAAGAAATGTTAGCTCCAAAATCTGGATCTACATAAAGAAATGAAGAGTATTAGACAAGGAATAAATGAAAGTGAAATGGAATCTTGTATTTTCCCTATTCTTAATTGATTTAGCACTGAATGGTATTTTCAAAATAATAATAGCAACAATGAATTTGGTGACTTATGAGGATAAGCAAATTGAATGGCAGCAATATTATGAGGCAAGAGAGAGGAATTGGGAATACTCTGTTATAAGTTAACAGCACTAACCATAAATGATTAAATATAGTATTATTTGAAAATGGACTTAGATTAGTCATAATATTGCAAACCCTAAGGTAACCACAAAGACAGCAAAATAAGAAGTATAACTGGAGTGTAAAAGAGAAGATAAAATGGAATCATATACAATGCTCAGTTAAAACCAGGGAGGCAGAAAATGAATGGGAGTCAAAAGATTGGAGTCAAAAACTAAGGGCAATGGATAGAAAACAGTTACAAAAATAGATATTAATCCAACTATATCAATAATAACTTTTCAATATTGATGATCTAAATAAACCAATTAAAAGAGACTATCAAAATGGATTTAAAAACTACATCCAATTATATCTTAATTACTAGAAAACACTTTAAATGTAAAAACACAGATAGATTAAAAAGGGATAGAAGAAGACATACCATGCTAAAACCAGTCAAAAGAAAGCTGGAGTCATTTCATTCATTTCAGACAAATCAGACTTCAGAACAAGGAAAATTATCAGTTATAAAGAAGGGCATTACATAATGATAAAGGGGACAATTCCCCAAGAATACATAATAATCCTTAAGGAGAATGTGCCTAACAACAAAGCATCAACATATGTAAGGCAAAAACTGAAAGAACTTCACGTGGAAAAAAACAAATCCAAATCTTGAAGTCTTGAGACTTCATGATCCATGTATCAGTAATTGACAGATCAATCCAGCAGACAGAAAATCAGCAAGGATAGAGTTGAACTGAATATCAACATCAATCAACTGGATCTAATTAACATTTACAAATTCTTCACCCAACAACAATGTAATACACATCTTTCTTTATTAAGATTTATTTATTTATTTTAGAGAGAGAGAGAAAGAACATATGCCAGCAGAGTTAGAGGCAGTGGGAGAGGGAGAATCTTAAGCAAGCTCCACGCCCAGCATGGACCCCAACACAGGGCTTGACCTCATGACCCTGAGATCATGACCTGGGCCAAAATCAAGAATTGAACGCTTAACTGACTGAGGCACCTAGGTGCCCCATATCTTCTTTAAACTATTTTGAGCATTTTCCAAAACAGACCACATTCTGAGCCATAAAACATGCCTTAACAAATCTAAAAGAATAGCAATCATATAAAGTATGTTCTCTGGTCCCAATGAAATTGAACAGGAAATCAATAACAGAAAGATACCTGTAACACCCCAATACATATAATTTAAATAGCAAACTTTTCAATCACACATGGATCAAAGTAGTTCAAGATAAATTTAATTTTAAACAAAAAAATGAAAATACAATTTATCAAAATTTGTAGAATATGATGAATACAGTAAGGAAGGCTTAGAGGGAAATCTGTAGAATTGTATGAATATATTACAGAGAAGAAAGAGATAAAATGAATTATTCAAACTTCTACCTTTGGAAAGTAGAGAAAGAAGATGAAATGAAATCCGAAGAAAGCAGAAGAAAAGTAATAACAAAATTAGAACAGAAATCAATAAAATTGAAAACAGAAAATCAATGAAACCAAATTTGATTACTTGATAAGTAAATAAAATTTATAAACTTCTAACCAGGCTAAGAAAAAAAAAAGATAAGACACGAATTACTAACATCAGAAATGAAAGAGAGGCCACCACTACTAAGCTTATAAACATTAAAAATAATAAAAATTAAAAATAACTATACTCACAAATTTGATAACATAGGTGAAATAGAAAAACTCTTAGAAATACACAGATTGTTACAAGTCACACAAGAAAAAATAGATAATCTAAATAGGCCCATATCTATTAAAAACATTGAATCAATAATTAATAACCTTCTAAAACAGAAAGCAGGAGGCCCAGATGGGTCTACTGGGGAATTCAACCAAACATTTAAGGAAGAAATTATACCATTCTCTATAATCTCTTACAGAAAATAGAAGCAGAAGGAATATTTTTCTAATTCAATCTATGAGGCCAGCATTGCACTAATACCAAAACCAGACAAAAACATTAAAAGAAATAAAAACTGTAGATGAATACCTCTCATAAACATGGATGCAAAAGTTCTGAACAAAATATTAGCAAGTTGAGTGCAACAATGTATAAAAAATTATACACCAACATCAAGTGAGAGTTATTTCAGATATGCAAGTTTGACTTAACATAGGAAAATCAGTTAATGTAATCCATCACATCTTAAGGATAAAGAAGAAAAATTGTATGATCATATAAATAAATGCAGAAAAAGCATTTGATGAAATTCAACACATTCATAATAGAAACTCTCAATAAGGTAGGAATAGATGGGAGACTTTCTCAAATTGATAAAGAACATCCACAAAAATCCTACAGCTAACATTATAATTAATGGTAACAAACTAAATGTTTTTCTGTTGAAATCAAGAATAAGGAAGTAATGTCCCCTATCACCACTCTTCTTCAACATCATATTGAAAGTCTTAGAAAAAGCAGTAAGAAAAGAAAATGCAAGGTATACAGATTAGGAAGAAGAAATAAAACTCTTTGTTTGTAAATGACATGTTTGTCTATGCAGAAAATCTCAAATAATAAAAGGATTCAAGAACTAATAAGTGATTATAGCAAGGTTGAAAAACACAGTTAATATACAAAAGTCAATTGCTTCCCTACAAAGAACAATTGAAATTTGAAATTAAAAACAAAACTTCATTTATATTAGCACCAAAAAAAAAAAAATACTTAGGTATAAATCTAACAGCATATGTGTAAGAAATATAGGAGGGAAACTAGAAAACTTTGATGGTAGAAATCAAAGTAGGTTTAAATAAATGAAGAGATATTGCACATTGATGGATCTAAAACTCAATAATATTAAAGTGTTAGTTCTTCCCACCTTGATCTATAAAATCAACACAATCCCAATGAAACTCCCAGGAAGTTATTTATGGAATCAACAAACTCATTCTAAGGATTATATGGAAATGCAAAAACCCCAGAATATGCAATATGATATCAAAAATTATAACAAAGTCAAAGGACTGGCACTACCCAACTCTACAATTTACTGTAAATCTACAGTAATTAAGACAGTGTTGTATGCGTGAAAGAATAGACAAGCAGATCAATGGAACAGAGTAGAGTGCCCAAAAATAAACTCACACATATATAGTCAACTGATCTGGTTTTCAACCATGGTACTGGAACAGCTGGACATCCACATGCAAAAAAAAAAAATTAATTGAGACCCAAATCTTACACTGTTCACAAAAATTTCACTAAAAGTAGATCATAATCCTAAATGGAAGACACAAAATTATAAAACTCCTAGAAGATCACATAGGAGAAAATCTAAATTACATTAGGTTTGGTGATGACATTTTAGACACAGTATTAAACGCACAATCTGTGAAAGAAAAAATTGATAATTTGGACTTCATTTAAAATTAAAAACTTCTTCTTTGTAAAAAAGGCTTTTAAAAAGGCAAATTTGGGGATTTTTCCCAGATTTGGGGAGGAAATATTGCAAAGGGCTTGTTCCAAAATATACAAAGTATTTCTAGAACTCAACAATAAGAAAATAAACAACCCAATTAAAAATTTGGTAAAGGACCTGAACAGACAACTAACCAAAGATATACAGATGGTAAATAAGCATAGGAAAACATGTTTAATATCATGCATTATTCAGGAGCTGCAAATTAAAACAATAATGACATACACTTCACATCTAATAGAGTGGCCAACATCCAAAATATTGACAACACCAAACAGTGGCAAGGATGTGAGGTAAGAGGAACTCACCTTCACTACTGGTAGGAATGCAAAATGGTACAGGGACACTGGAAGACAGATTGGTAGTTTCTTACAAAATTAAACATACTCTTACCATATGATCCAAAAATTGTGCTCTATAGTATTTACCCAAATGAGTTAAAAATTAATGCCCACACATAAACTTGCATGAGAATATTAATAACAGCTTAATTATTAATTGCTGAAACCTGAAAGCTACCAAGATGTCCTTCAATAGTTATGGATAAACAATCTATGGTACATCCATATAATGGAATATTATTCACCAATAAAAAGAAATGAACTATCAAGCTATGAAAAGACACAAAGTCATCTTAAGTGCATACAGTTAGGTAAAATAATTCGTGTTTAAATCACTACATATTGTATAATTCCAGCTATATAACATTCTGAAAAATGCAAAACTATGGAGATGGTGTGAAGATCAGTGGTTGTCAGAATTTGGAGAAAGTAAACTGGGATGAATAGGTAGACCATAGAGGACTTTTAGGATAGTGAACTATTTTGCATATACTGTAATGATGGATACATGATATTATACATTTGTAGAAAATCATAGAATTCTACAACACAAGGAGTGAATCCTATTGTAAATTATGAACTGTACTTAATAATAAATAAATATTGATATTGTTTTGTCAATTATAACAAGTGCACCATACTAATGTAAGAAGTTAATAATAGGGGAAACTATGGGTGAGGATAGAGGGGTATAAAGGAACTCTCTATATTCAACTCTCTTTATTCAACTTTTCTGTAAACCTAAAACTGGCCCCCAAAAAATAGCCTATTGATTAAAAAAAAAACAACAACAGTGAGATAACACCACTAGGATGGATATAATCAAAGCAATCTTTAACAAATTTGTACATGAAGGTCCATGGAATCTTTATTCATAATAGCCAAAAAGTGGACTAAAACTCTAATTTCTGTCAACTAATGTGTGGAAAACAAAACAAGTTATATCCATACAGTGGAATATTATTTGGCAATGAAAAAGAATTAAAGTAATTATATATGCTATAACATGAAAAAGTTTTGCGAAAATATTATGCTAAGTGAAAGAAACAATTCACAAGACCACATATTACATTATTCCATTTATATGGAATATACAGAACTGGCTAATCTATTGTGACAGAAAGTATATTAATATTTGCTTAGCACAATGGGGGAAGTGAAGGAATGGGGAATGACTCTTAATGGACACAGGATTTCTTTTTGGAATAATAAAATTTCCTAAAGTGAGATTGTATTGAGGGATGTACAACTCTGTGAATATACTAAAAGTCATTGAATTGTATAGTTTGCATGGCTGAGTTGTATGGTAGGCATATTACATCTCAATAAAGCTCTTAAAACTACAATAATCAACAGACACAAATGCTGAGATCACAGAGTTCTTGGGATTCTTTAAAATGTTAAAGCAGCTATTATAAAATCCCTCCAACAAAATTATCATAAATACTCCTGAAACAATTCAAAAATAAAAACATTAGGAAAGAGATAAAAGATGTATATAAAAACCAAATGGACATTTTAGAATTTAAAAATATAATCACAAAAGTTTTAAACTCATTGGCTAGCCTTAATAAGAGAATGGAGATTACAAAGAAATGAGTTGGAGAATTCTAAGCTAGATCAATAGAAATTATCCAATCTGAACTACTGAGAAAGAAGTTGAAAAAAATTGAGTAGAACCCAAGAGACCCAAGGAATAATAACAAAAAGGTGCAATATTCAAATTATCTGAGTCCCAGAGAAAAGAATGTGAGCAGTGCTGAAGAAATAATGGCTGAAAACTTCCTGAGTTTTTCAAAATACATAAACCTCCTGATTAAAGAAGCTTAGTAAACCTCAAACAGGATAAACCCAAAGAAATTCATGCCAGATACATCATAATCAAACTACTGAAAAGGAAAGATCATGAGAAATCTTAAAAGCAGCTAAACAAAAACTATGCACTACCTAAATGAGAATAACTATTTGAATGACCATGGCTTTCTTATCAAAAGCTGTTGAAAACTTAATGCAATGGTACATTTATAAGCACTGAAAGAAGGGAAAAAAAAAAGCTTCTCAACCCATAGTTCTATATCCACTGAAAATATTCTTCACTAAAGGTGAAATAAATATGTTTTCAGATGAAGAAAAATTAAGCAAAATATTGTCAGTAGACCTGTTCCAAAAAATTGCTGAAGGAAACTTTTCAGAGTAATTTTAACAGAAAGAAACAGAATATCAAAAATAAAGGAAAAATAACAAATGCTAAGTATCTGGGTAAATATAATAGACAATTATTCTTGTGTTGAGTCTTTTTAAGTAGGTTTGACAAATGAACAATAACTGTAGCATTGTCTCATGGGCTTTTCTGTGTATGTAGATGCAGTGTGTGTGTGTGTGTGTGTGTGTGTGTGTGTGTGTAAAGGGGAAGGATAAAGGAAACTATGTGGTGAAAAAGTTTCTCTATTTCAAGACTTCAATAATCCTCTCTCAATAATTAATAGAACAAGAAGAAAGAAATTGGCAAGGATATAGAAAAACTAAACAATGCCATCAACCTATTGGATCTGATTGATATTCATAGAACTCCCACTCTGCAACAGCAGAAAATACATACCTTTAAGGTGCAATGGAGTGTTTGCCATTATAGAACATATTCTGGGTCATAAAACAAAGAACAAATTTAAAAAGATTAAATCATACAAGTATGGACCACAATTATGGAGTCAAACTAGGAATAAATAAGAGAGAATTCATAGGAAAATCTCCAATCACTTGTAAAGTAAACAGCACATTTTAAATAATCTATAGATCAAAGATGAAATATCAAGAAAAAATTTAAAATATTTTGAACTAAACAAAAATGAAAATACAAGACACCAAAATGTGTGGGACTCTGTTAAAACAATGCTGAGAGGAAAATTATTGCATTAAATGCTTATATTAGAAAAGAAAAAAAGTTTCCAAATTAATAATTAAGCTTTCACCTTAAGAATCTAGGAAAAGAAGAGAAAAAGAAAGCAGAAGGAAGGATCAAATAAAAATAAAAGTAGAAACAGAAAAGTAGAAAAAAAAATCAATGAAAACAAAAGCTTTTTTTAAAGGATAAATAAAATAGAAAAATATCAAACAATGAAAACAACTGAGAGAAGACACAAATATTAGGAATGAAAAGAATATCTTACACACTTGAAGACTTCAAAAAATAATAATAGAATAATATGAATAACTCTATGCACATAAATTCAACAATTCATAATAAACTGACCAATATTTTGAAAACCACAAACCTCCAAAATTTACCCAAATTAGTACAGATAGTTTATAGATAGTATACCCCTCTAAACATTGAAGATAATTTCCCCAAAACGAAATTTCCAGGCCCATATGAGTTCAACAGAGAATTTTATCAAACATTTATAGAAGAAATAGCAGAAATTTTACATAGTTATTATAGAAGAGAAGAGAACATTTCTGGTTTCATTCTGAAAGGCAAACATTAACCTAATACCAAAACAAAGATTTTACAAAAAAAAAAAAAAAATCCTGATGAATATCCCTCATCAATACAGACACATAAACCCTTGACAAAATATTGGCAAATAAAAAAAGTGGCAAATAGAATTCAGCCACATAAAAAAATTATACACCCAAGTGGAGTTTATTCCAGGGATACAAAGTTGGTTCAAAATTTGAAAATCTATCAATGTACTCCATTATATCAGCAGTCTAAAGAAGAAAAACCACATGATCTTACTAATTGCTGCAAGAATTTGACGAAACCAATATTCAAACATGGTAAAATTCTCAGCAAAATAGGAATAGAAAGTAATTTCCTCTGTCTAATAAGGAGCACTACAAAAATCTTACAATTAACATCACACCTGGCAGCAAAAAATGAATACTTCCCCTAACAAAAACAATGCAAAGAGGCCCACACTCACCACTCCCATTCAACATAGTATTGGAGATGCTAGCCAGTTAAATAAGTCAAGAAAGATAAATAAAGGCCATCAATACCCTGATACCAAAGCCAGAAAAGGACACTACAAGAAAAAAGAAAAAAAAAAAAAACTACAGGCTAATATTGCTGATGAATATAGATGCAAAAATTCTCAAGAAAATACTAGCAAACCAAATTGAGCAACACATTAAAAGGGTCATTCACCATGATCAAGTGGGATTTATCCCTGGGATGCAAGGATAGTTCAACACATGCAAACCAATAAATAAGATATACCATAATAATAGAATAAAAAAATTCATATGATCATCTCATTAGACACAGAAAAAGCATTTGACAAAATTCAGCATCTGCTCATGATAAAAATTCTTAATAAGTAACACATGAAAAGATAATCAGTATCATTAGCAATTAGAGAAATACAAATTAGACAAAATAAATCTATGATGAAACTCCAGTATACCTATTGAAAGACTAAAATGTTTAATAATATATATTTTGACAATACCAAATGCTGGCAAAGCTGAAGACCAGCTGGAAGTCTCTAACATTGTTGGTGCAAATGCAAAATGATGTCTACTTTGAAGACAGTATGGCAATTTCTTATAAGGCTAAACATACCATACAACCTAGTAATCATGTTCCTTGGTATTTACCCAAGTGAAGTGAAAACTTATTTACCAAAACAAAACAAAACAAAACAAGAAACCAAAAAACTGCACATCAGTGTTTATAAAAGCTTTATTCATAATTACCAAAAATTGAAAGCAACCAAGATGTCCTTCAATAGGTGACTTGATAAACTGTGGTACATCCATACAATGGAATACTATTTGGAAATTAAAAGGAATAAGCTGCCAATCCACACAGCAATATAGATAAATCTTAAATGCATATAGTTAACTAAAAGAAGCTGGTTTGAAAAGACTAGACACTATGATTCCAATTATATGACATTCTGAAATGGTAAGACAAAGTAAATCTGAATTAAAACAGAATTAAAATATGAATAAAGGATGAATTTTAGTTATAATATGTATCAATATTCGTTCAAAAATTTTTGATAAGTATACTATAGTGATATAAATTGTTAATAATAGGAAAAACTGGGTATGAGTATAAAGAACACTCACCATCTTTGCAGCATTTCTGTAAGTCTAAAGATACATTTTTTAAATCCTATATTTTGGGGTGCCTGGGTGGCTCAGTCATTTAAGCATCTGCCTTTGGCTCAGGTCATGATCCCAGGGTCCTGGGATTGAGCCTTGCTTTAGGCTCCTTGTTCAGTGGGGACTCTGCTTCTCCCTCTGCTCTTCCCCCCCACCCCGGCTTGTGCACTCTCTCTCCCTCAAATAAATAAGTAAATAAATCTTTTTAAAAAATCCTGTATTTAAAATATCCCTAAAATAACTATACCAAAAAAGTTAATTTTGCTGTATTATTTATAAATAAGATTTTAAAAATGATTAAGGAACATAGACTGAGATTCTAAATAATAGAGATTTTGCTATAAAAAAGCTATAAAATTCAATTAACTATAGTAGCCTATTAAAAAATCAGACATCTATTCCATTCCTACTTCTTTTCACCTTGACTAACCACTTTCCTGTTCTAAAACATAAATGAACACTCAGAAATAAACACATGCAAACCTCAAAAATCTTTAGAAAACAAAGACACAACTGCCACTCACTTGGTGCATTATATCACCTAAATTTGATGCTGCATCCATTACTGTACATGACATATAGTATTTCTTGAATATAACTAGCATAATAATAACTAAAGTAAATGTCTAGCATTTGCTAGAAGTTTCAAATTTACTTTTGAAACATAATTTTAAAATGTTGTTTTGAGATCACAAGACCTATCATGCAGATAAGGGAAAATAATATCTAGATTAGAAATAGTCAATTGAAGTAAAAATTTCTTAACCCAAAACCATTCTATATATTTTACTTTGTATTCTATATTACACATGAATTTAGGGAAAAACTATTTATTTTAACAAATACCAATAAAAAATGTATGTTTAAAAAAGATCCCTTTGTAAAGTTAGGGTAAAATCTTAATGCATATTAAGCAAAATCAGATACCATTTTCTTATATCTACTTTTATCATATCTCCTTTATAATGCATGTCCTGATCTCACAAAAATATATCACTTTTCTTTGCCTCATTCTCATAGTGTTAATATTCAATATTGATTATTTGTGAATGACCTTAGACTTCTAAAAATTTTAGCTTCTTTAAGGACAAACACTCTCTTCTTTACCATTTAATGCTCTGTGTTTAACACTTTGCTTGGTCCATAAAAGGCATAAAATATTTGTTGAGTAACTAAAAGGATAGATGAATAAATAAATAATTACAAATTAATGTTATCATGTTTCTTTTGAACATTAGACTTCAAAAAATAACACCATGCATGTTCATTGTGTTTCTATAAGGGCTTCTGTGCAAGTAGTAGGTCATTTTCAACACTACTGGAGAGAGATTTTAATTGTTTCATCTATAGTTTATATAGCCCATTTTTCTGTGATCAGTACCACATACTTGCAAAATAGCTAGTTGAGGGGGCCTGCAATCTATGGAACTAAGTGCCACAGAGGTTATCCAAACTGTGCCTTATTTGTATGTGTAATAGCTAGCTGAACTGAACAGCCATTCCCTAATATCAAAAGTGCATTGGAGCTTCTGTTTAATATTTCAGTTCAATCAAGAATTACTTATTGTGAAATTGCTTATGTGAGCAGCCTTGTATTTCTAATATGTTCTAATGTTTTTTCTTTTATTATTTCAATAATTACCCACCCCCTTCTAGGCATAAAAGAAACTCAGTATTTGGTGAATTCTGCTCTGATGAAGAATTATGTTATAGTGGAGTTCCAGGGAATTTAAGAAAAGGCTTAAGAGAACCACATAAAATTCACTTGCAAATTAGGTAGAATATTCTTCGAGGTTAAATCTCCTTCTTACGCCTTCTGTTAAATGGCAAATACAATTCTACTAAAATGCTGTACTAATCACTTCCAACTTTTATGGAAATCATAGTCATTGTTTGTGTGTTTTTAAACACCCTCCAAATTGCAGCTGAACATAATTGACAATTTGTTCTAACTCACTGTAACACAAGAGCAAGCCAGATAAATTTTTTGGTCATTAAAATTTGTGAAGAAAAAAATTATTCTCAAGTACCAAATCTATTATAGAAAGAGTTTAAAGTTGACATTACTCTTCATAGATTATTTTTTTTAACTCACTAAAATGATGTTTATAATGGAAACACCATTCCCTACTAACAAATAGCCAACATGGCACATCAGTAAAACAATGATCCATATTCAGATAAAGACAATTATTCCCCCCTATTAAACAAATGTATTTTTCACTTATTTCCCATATTGACATAAGAATAACTATAAAACAATCACAAAATAATTATTAGGTAACAAATATTTATGTGCTGTTTTTGTTAAAAACCATGAGAGTTTAACTTATTTATTCTTCCATCAGCTACTAAAAAAAGATATTTTAAAAAAGAAAGAATAATTAACTGAGTTTATCAGAAGGCTTCTGCTCAGCCTCCCTTGCCTCCTTGATTATGTCTCTTAATTGTCACCTTCCATTCCTTCATATTTTGAAGTACAGGACCATTTTGGAAATTGTGACATTTAATTTAGGTTATCAAACCCTTGTTTGATAGTTTCATTAAGAAAAGAAGAAATATTTATTAGGTCCTGAGAAACTGTATGTAAAATGACAGAGAAAAAGCAAAATGTTCAAATATCTGATCATAATTTTACCCTTCAAACTTTTATACCTTCAGAGTCTTCCACAATTAAATGAGCAAATTTTAAAATTAAATAATAATTCCCTTGCCTGTATCACCCACAAATCATTTACTTACATAAGGTAACTGTGGCATAGGAAACTAAGCTATGATTTTCATCCACTTTTGCAGATGACCAACAGTTTGCACTAGATCATTGTATAATAGATCTTTATTGTGTGCTCTGTCCTATGAAGCTTCATTGTGCACACTTCCTCATCAATATTTGATTTCTTCCTGATAAGAAAAAGTTTAGGTTTGAGGGATTGAACCTAAAATCTTCTGACATTCTGTATTGGAACATTGTTGTGGCATAAGAGCATGGTAAAATAGATTTTCTAAAATGATTGGATATGCATATTTAATAATGCATATGTAACTTCTATATGTAATATCACATTCTTTTACTTTAATATTTAAATACCTATTTCAAGTTTAGACTGTACAGTATGTATGTGTATTGCTTAGCTCTCAACGCCTGCCCATGCATATATAGAGGGCCATGAAAATAGAAGGCATACATAGAAAATCTCAAAAATGACAATAAGTATATCTGGATACTTGGGCACATGCCATTATTAATATGAGGGATAATCTTTTCTTATTTTATTAAGGTTTTTATTTTAATTCCTGTATAGTTAACATACAGTGTTACGTTAGTGTCAGGTATACAAAATAGTGATTCAACAATTCTACACATTGCTCAGTGCTCATTAGGATAACTGTATTCTTTAATTCTCATCACCTATTTCACCCATCCACACACTCATCTCTCCTGTGGTAACCATCAGTTTGTTCTCGATAGTTAAGAGTCTATTGTGGTTTGTGTGTGTGTGTGTGTGTGTCTCTTTTTTCCTTTGTTCATTTGTTTTATTTCTTAAATTTGACTTATGAATGAAATCATATGGCATCATCTTTCTTTGACTGACTTTTTTGCTTAGCATTATACAATCTAGCTCCACCCATGTTGTTGCAAATGGCAAGATTTCATTCTTTTTATGGCTGTGTAATATTCCATGGTGTATACATTCCACATCTTCTTTACCCATTCATCTATTATGAAAGATATTTTTAGGTGTATCTCTTCAGATGGAAACTATAAAGATCAATGGGTCATGGTAATAATGGTAATGGCATAGGCAGGCCTCACCAATTAAATGTCATGACACTCAGCAACAGCAATGCATATACTTAAATTGGCTGGTAAAAATTGGGGTAACTGGGAGAGATTGTGTAGCTACTAAAAATCTGTTTTGGACACAGCTGCCTGAAATCTGCTTTTATAGGTTTAGATTACTAGAGGCTATTAGGAGTAATGTAAATTATGTGTATATCCCAATTTGATCATTATCTTTATCATTATTGGATTATTCTACTGTAATCTTTGGAATGAACTCAATCACATCATGGCAGAATACAGGGTTGTGTCCTAATTAAAGACATGGCATTAGAATAGGCAACAGGTCACATTTCCTAGACATATGGGTTATATGAACATATACAGCATAAGAGCAAACAGAAAATAAGGCTTTTCAATAATACTCTTTCTGCTTTGTTTAGAATACAATGAATTTTGTTCTTTGATGAGGAGAAGAAGAAGAGATATTACTAACACTTCCTTTAAGGAGGAGAGTGGGGGAAGATGGTGGCAGAGTAGGAGGACCCTAGCCTCACCTCATCCCATGACTACAACTAGATAACTATCAAATCATCCTAAATACCTCAGAAATTGACCTGAAGATTGACAGAACAAACTCCACAACTAAAGGTACAGAAGAGACCACAATGGAGAAGATTGGAAGTATGGAGACATGGTTTCGGAGAGAAACGGATCTTGGCCACTGTGAGCTGTGATCAAGGAGAAGGGTGAGAGACAGACTAGTACATGGGAAAACACATAGGGAAGATGATTCCTCATTTCAATTGGCTTGGAAAATGAGAAGGGCTCAATTTTGTGAGTTCCTGCAGGCAGTGGGGCTTAAAGCCTGGAGTTCTAAGTGTCAGCAGGCTTGGCTCAGATAGAGCCCAGAGGTATTGGGGCTGCTCTTGGAGAGAAAGCAGAGAAAATAGCCCACAGACATACATCAGGAAAGCACCCATCTGAAGAGCACCTGAGGCACATAATGGCAATGTTACTTAGCATCTTGGAGAATGTCCCAGGGAGGCAGAATTCACAGAGAGACCCCTCCAGGGACAAAGGAATTGACAATCACTACTTCCATCCCCCACCACTTGCATGAAGCAGCACACTGCCCACACTGGCTACCTAACTTGTTCACAACAAATCCTGCACTCTTGTGCTCTGGTGGAACTGCGTTTCCCACTCATGCTTTCCTCAGTCCCAGTACAGTGGGTGCCCCCCTACAGAACTAGTCCAAACCCCTGCCCACACAGTGTCTCCTGACCCAAAAATTCTGCAGGGCCTTGGTTCTGGGGGCAGTGGTGACAGGTCCCATTTCATGAACAGACAAGAAAACATGTAGTAAAAATTTGCCACATTCAAGCCAGGGATGACAAAACACTGCCCACAGAAAGCAAACCTCTGAAGATGACTGATCCAAAGGATAAAGTGGCCAGGACACATAAGAACACACACTGGAGAGACTCCCTGAGGCACCAGGCCCTGGGGAACAGAGAACACCACACTGTATGGCACTACAAGATCACTTCTTCAAAGGCCATTATGCTCAAGAACAGGAAAGTAGCTGACTTTCCTAACAAAAGCAGGCACAGAGACTTGACAAAATGAGAATACAGAAGAATTAGACCCAAAAGAAAGAAGAAGACAAGTCCACGGCCAGATATAAGTGAAGCAGATATAAGTAACATGCCTGATAGAGAATTTAAAGTAATGATCATAAAGATACTCACTGGACTTGAGAAAATAGTGTAAGACATCAATGAGACCTTTAACACAAAGATAAGGAATAACATACCAGAGTTAAAAGACTCAATAAAAAAAAATAAGAAACATACTTGATGGAATGAACAGCAAGCTAGAAGAAGCAGAGGAATGAATTAAGGACCTAGAAGACAAAGTAATTGAAAGCAATGAATCCAAACATAGGAGAGAAAGAATAATTATGGAACACAAGAAGAGACTCAGGGAACTCAGTGACTCCATCAAAAACAATAACACTCATATTATAGGAGTCACAGGAGAAGAGAGAGAAGAGGGGGCAGACAATTTATTTGAGGAAATAACAGCTGAAAACTTGTCTAATCTGGGGAAGGAAACAGACATCTAGATTCAGTAGGCACAGAGAACTCCCATCAAAATCAACAAAAGCAGACCCACACCAAGGCATATTGTAATTAAGTTTGCAAACAGAGTGATAAAGAAATAATCTTAAAATCAGCAAGACAAAAGAAGTCCCTAAATTACAAGGGAAGGCCCATAAGGTTAGCTGGAGACTTCTCAAAAGAAACTTGGTAAGCCAGAAAGGAGTGGCATGGTATATTCAAAGTGCTGAATGGGAAAATCTTCAGCAAGAATATTCTTTCTTTTTTTTTTTGGATTTTTAAAATTTATTTATTTTTTTATTATGTTATGTTAATCACCATATATTACATCATTAGTTTTTGATGTTTTGGCAAGAATATCCTATCCGGCAAAGCTATCATAAAGAGTAAAAGGAGAGATCAAGAGTTTCCCAATCAAAAACTAAAGGAATTCATGGCCACTAAACCAACTCTGCAAGAAATATTAAAGGTCACTCTTTGACTAGAAAGGAGAGAACAAAAGTGACAAAGACAAGAAAGGATCAGAGAAAATCTCCAGAAACAATGACAAAACAAGTAATAAAATGGCAATAAATACATGTCTATCAATAATTATATTGAATGTACATGGACTAAACATCCCCATCAAAAGACCTAGGGTGACAGAATAGATTAAAAAACAAAAAAAGAAGACCCATCTATATGCTACTTGCAAGAGACAAATTTCAGACCTAGCATTGAAAGTGAGGAGATGGTGAAATATTTATCATGCAATGGATGTCAAAAGAAAGCCAAATTGAAAAACTAGCCTTTAAAACAAATACTGTAACAAGAGACAAAGAAGGACACTATATCATAATAAAGGGGACAATCCAACCAAAGACATAACAACATAACAACTGTAACTCTTTATGCACCAAATATGGGAGCACTCAAATATATAAAACAAATAAAAAACAAACATAAAGGAACTCATTGATAATAATACAACAATAGTAGGGGACTTTAACACCCGACATACATCAATGCACAGATCATCTAAAGAGATAATTAAGAGGAAACACAATGGCCTTAAATGACACACTGGACCAGATGGACCTAATTGATATATTCAGAACATTCCATCCTAAAACAGCAGAATATACATTCTTTTCAAGTGCACATGGGACATTCTCCATAATACATCACAGATGAGATCACAAAACAAGCCTCAACAAATACAAAAAGATTGAATTCACACCATGCACATTTTTTGGCCACAATTCTATGAAACTAGAAGTCAACCACAAGAAAAAATCTGGAGAGACCACAAATACATGGAGGTTAAACAAAATGCTACTAAACAATGAATACATCAACCAGGAAATCAAAGAAGAAATTTAAAAAATACATGGAAACAAGTGAAAATGAAAACACAATTGTCTGAAACATTTGGGATGCAGCAAAAATGGTCCTAAGAAGGAAATATAGAGCAATACAGGCCTACCTCGAGAAACAAGAACAATATCAAAGCAAACTAACCATACATCTAAAGGAGCTAGGAAAGGAACAACAAAGAAAGTCTAAAGCCAGCAGAAGGAAGGAAATTATAGATTAGAACAGAAATAAATGATATACAAAAATAAAAAAAATAGAACAGATCAATGAAAAGAGGAACTAGTTATTTTAAAAAATTAATAAAATTGATAAATCCACAGCCAGACCTTTCAAAAAGGAAAGAGAAAGGACCCAAATAAAATGAGAAGTGAGAGAGGAGAAATCATGACCAACACCACATAAATACAAGCAAATATAAGAGAATATTATGAAAAATTATATGCCAACAAACTGGACAACCAGAAGAAATGGATAAATACCTAGAAACACACAAGCTACCAAACTGAAATAGGAAGAAATAGAAAACTTCAATAGACTGATAACCAGGATATAAATTGAATCAGTAAATAAAAACTTGCAAAAATCAAAAGTCCAGGACCAGATGGCTTCACAGACCAATTCTATAAAATATTTAAAGAAGAGTTAATACCTATTCTCAAACTATTCAAAAAAAAAAAAAAAAAAGGAAAGGAAGGTAAATTGCCAAATTCATTCTATGAAGCTGGCATTACCCTGATACCAAAACCAGATAAAGACATTAAGAAAAAGAGGCCAACATCCCTGATGAATAAGAAAAAATTCTCAAAAAAAAAAAATACTAGCAAAATGAATCCAACAGTACATTGAACAAAAATGATTGGCCATGATCAAGTGAGATTTATTCCTGTGTTACAAGGGTGGTTCAGTATTTGCAAATCAGTCAACTTGATATGTGACGTTAATAAAAGAAAGGATAAAAACCAAATGATCATTTCAATGGATGCAGAAAAAACATTTGACAGGGTGCCTGGGTGGCTCAGTTGGTTAAGCATCTGACTCTTGGTTTCAGCTCAGGTAATGATATCAGGGTTGTCAGATTGAACCCTGGGTTGGACTCATTGCTCAGCACAGAGTCTGCTTGGGATTCTCTCCCTTTTTCTCCCTCCCCCTCTGCCCCTCTCTTCATGTGCGCTCTCTCTCTTAAATAAATAAATAAAAATTTTGGGGGGGCGGAGCAAGATGGCGGAGGAGTAGGAGACCTGGATTTCGTCTCCTCTCAGGAA
>NC_058419.1:55688940-55838002 GCF_002201575.2 Neomonachus schauinslandi
TTCCTGAGAGGAGACGAAATCCAGGTCTCCTACTCCTCCGCCATCTTCTTTAATGAATTATTGATGCAGGCTCTGTCATGGATAAATCTCAAAAAGACTATGCTGAGTGAAAGAAGCTATAAGCAAAAGACTACATAATGTATAATTCCAAAATAAAACTTTAGTAATGGAGAGCAAATCAGTGGATGACCAGGGCTGAGATTAGGGGAAGGGACTATGTACAAGAAGTAGGAAATCTATATCTTGATTGTGGTTTTATTGCCACATACAATTGCCAAAACTCATCACATGGTACATAAAAAAATTGGCAAGATTTATTGTTTGTAAATTATAACCCAATAGAGATGGAGGGATCTTATATAAAGGGCAATTAAAATCCACTAAAGAGGCTTCAGTTGTTGACTGTGAAAATAATGAAGAGCATTTTTAGGGTATTGGCTGTGAGAACAGAAGGGAGGAAATAGATATAACAGTGTTAAAAGATAAAATCTATAGTATAAGTTGATTGTTTATGTGACAAGTTAATGATGACTTCCAGATTGCTAGTTTGGTCACTCAGGGTTGTACCATTTTATCTGAGAAAGAGAACACAGGGAGAAGGATAAAATATTGAGGATGAAGACAATGGACTTGATTTTATATGTGTTGAGTTTAAGTAGCTTTTTGGACATCTAGGTACCCAGTAAGGGTGTGAATATATAGTCTGAAGCTCAGGTGAGAGACTTGGGCTGGTATTCAGTCACTTCCTCCTACTTGTTTAGGGATGATTAATTTTTACCTTATTTTGATTTCATTAGTTTGTTTTGGGTAGTACAATTAATTGAGAACTTAAAGGGTAAGCATGGTGAAAGTACTCCAATTACACTTTTGACACAAACCATGGGTGATTCCCTAATTTCAAAGCCTATTAGATCTGTACAACATAAAAGTGAGTTGCTAAGAAGTACCATAGAACAACTGTGGAGCTCATCAAGGATGAGGCTTACCTGCTTTTGCAAACTGTCATCATAAACCAAAACTAATCTACTGTCAAAAAATGTGCCTGGTGGAATGAATATCAACAAAAGAAGAGTCTGCCTGATCAAAGCTCTTAAAGACCAACTCATAGTACCATTTGGTCGTAAAGCACCCAAAGACTGAGCTAAATCCTCTCTGTCACATTGGACTTAAAAACATATGTATTTATTTAAAATCTTATGAGCTTTAAATCTGTTCAGATATATGAGAGCTTCTTTACTGAAGATAGAAAAAAAGGTAGTAACTCATTGGAAGAAAAGATCCACAAGGTGAAATCGGGAGTGATCATGACTGACATAATTAAATACTTCTCAAATCCATGTCTCAATACCTTTGGATTTTTTATATTTTATTTATCTAGTTGTTTTCCTGCCCACATATCAGCTTTTGTTAAAGACAGAATTATTAGATTTGTTAAGTAGTAATCAAACAGTATCTAGAGCATAGATACACAGAGTAGCATTCAGTCATCAGGAATCTAACACAAAAGCATCAAATATGTATGAAACATGATCCCCATGCAAAATGTGACATTTTATACATCACATATTTATCCATGTAAACTATGAAAAAACTAGAAAGGTTTAATATTATTTTTCTAGAAACAAATTACACACTCAGTGTAACGTTCCATTCTTTCTTGTCACTTGATTCATATGTTAACTAAAACTAACCACTGAAATTTTCAATAATAAATGAAATTAAAAAAAAAAACTCAACCACAAAGTCCAAACCTAAAGTTATACAAACAAATGTCATTGCAACCTCATCTATTTTAAACACCATGAACATTTCATACGGCTGATCAGTTAATATTTTTCCAGCACCCACAATAAGCAAAGCACTTTATTGACCAAGCTCTGTAGGAGATCTATAGAAATCTTTTAAACTGCACATAAGGAAAGGGAAGATGGCAGTGGAGTAAGAGGGACCCTAGGCTCCTCTCCTCCCATGAGCACAACTAGATAGCTACAAAATCATCTTAGATACCCCAGAAATAGGCCTGAAAGCTGACAGAACATACTCCACAACTAAAGGGAGAGAAGAGGCCACGTCAAAAAAGGTAGGAAGTGATGACACATGATTTTGGACAGAAATGGGTCATGGGGCTGCAGAGGGGTGGGAGCCATGGTGACAGAGAAGGGTATGAGAGATAGGAGCACACAGGACAATGCACAAGGAGAAAATTTCCCCAAAGCCACTGGCTTGGAAAACGAGTGTGGCTGAATTTCATGAATTCTTGCAACCACAATAGGGCTTAAACCCCAGAGTTTTTTTTTTAAGATTTTATTTACTTACTTGAGAGAGAGTGAGAGAGAAAGAACCAGGGGAGGGGCAGAGGGAGAGGGAGAAGCAGACTCCCCACTGAGCAGGAAACCCCATGTGGGGCTCAATCCCAGGACTCTGAGATCATGACCTGAGCTGAAGGCAGATGCTTAACCAACTGAGCCACCCAAGTGCCCCAAAGTTACCCAGGTGCCCCAAAGCCCAGGCACCCTAGAGGTCAGTGGGCTAGACTGGGATAGAGCCTAAAGAGCACTGCCCTGCTTCTGAAGAGAAGGCAAGCAAACAACCCAGGTGCAGACAGTATGGAAACAGCCCTCTGAAGAATGCTTGTGGCACAAAGTGGGGAGATTATTCACTCTTCTTGGAGCTTGTCCCTGAGGGGCAACATTCACAGAGATGCTTCTCTGGGAACAAAGTTGCTGGCTGGCACCATTTCCTTCCCCAGCATAAACACAAAGCCACCAGCGGGAAGTACCACAGTGTGGACACTGGCTGCCTAACTTCCTTACACCAAGGAGATCTAGCATTAGATCCTATTAGAATAGCATTCTCAGTCAAGCTTGCCTCAGTCCCATGGAGGTGGGCATCTCCCCCAGAAGACCAGCACAAACCTCTGCCCACACCACTTCTCCCAACCAGAGTTCTGCAGGGTGTCAGTGCTGGTGGAAATGGCATCAGGTCTCATTTCACAAGCAGACCAGAGCACACATAGTTAAAACTCACCACATTCAGATCAGGCACTACCAGAGAAGGCAAGGAGAACCTCTACAGATGACAGACATGAAGGATAGAGCAGGCAAAACTCAACAGCAATGCATATACAGCACACAATGGAGACATTCCCTGAAGCACCAGGCACTGGGCAATGCATGACCTCTTCTTCATAAGGCCATTACATTCAGGAGCAGGAGACATAACTGGCTTTTCTAACACAGAGAAGAAGGCAGAGACTCAGACAAAATGTGCTGACAGATGAATATGTCCCAAATGATAGAATAAGATAAGGCTATGGCCAGAGATCTAAATGAAACAGATATTAGTAACATGAGCAACAATCATAAGGATACTCACCAAACTTGAGAAAAGGCTAAGATATGGGTGAAACTTTTAACAGACAGATAAGGAATAACATACCATAGTTAAAAAAAAAAAAAGAAAAGAAAAACACATTTGATGGAAGGAACAGCAAGGAAGAAGCACAGGAATGAATTAATGTCCTAGAAGAAAAAGTCATAGAAAGCAATGAAGCTGAAAAAAAGAAAGAAATACACAACATGAGAATAGACTTAGAGAACTCAGGGACTGCATCAAAAGTAATGAAATTCATATTATAGGAGTCTCAGAAAAAAGAAGAGAGAGATGAGGGGGCAATTTATTTGAAGAAATAATAGCTGAAAACTTCCCTAATCTGGGGATGGAAACAGACATCCAGATCCAGGAGGCACGGAGAACTCCGATCAAAATCAACAAATGCGGGCCAAAACCAAGACATATTGTAATTAAATTTGCAAAATACAGTAATAAAGAATCGTAAAACCAGCAAGACAAAATGTGTTTTAATGTACAAGGGAAGACCCAGAAGGCTAGCCAGAGACTTCTCAACAGAATCATGGCAAACCAGAAAGGAGTAGCATGATATATTCAAAGGGCTGAATGGGAAAATCTTCAGCCAAGAATACTCTATTCAACAAGGCTATGACTCAGAATAGAAGGAGGGATAAATAATTTCCCAGATGAACAAAATCTAAAGGAGTTCATGACCACTAAACCAGCCCTGTAGGAAATATTCAAGGAGACTCTTTGAGTGGAAAGGAGAAACCAAGAAAGGATCAGAGAAAATCTCCAAGAAACAATGACAAAACAAGTAATAAAATGGCACTAAATACATATCTATCAATAATTACTTTGAATGTAAATGGACTAGACACCACCAACAAAAGACCTAGGGTGACAGAATGGATTAAAAAACAAAACAAAACAAGACTCATCTATATGCTACCTACAAGAGACAAATTTCGGACCTAAAAACATCTGCACATTGAAAGTGAGGGGATGGAGTAAAACTTATCATGCAAATGGACATCAAAAGATATCCAGAATAGTGAGAGTTATATCAGACAAAAGCTGTGGAACAAGAGAGAAAGAAGCACTATATCATAATAAAGGGAACCATCCAACCAGGAGATATAACAATTGTAAATGTTGGGGCACCTGGATGGCTCAGTTGGTTAAGCAGCTGACTCTTGATCTCAGCTCAGGTCTTGAACTCAGGGTTGTGAGTTCAAGCCCCATGTTGAAATCCATGCTGGGTGTGGAGCCAACTAAAAACAAAAACAGGGGCACCTGGGTAGTTCAGTTGGTTAAGCAGCTGCCTTCAGCTCAGGTCATGATCTTGGGGTCCTGGGATTGAGTCCCACATCAGGCTCCCTGCTCAGCAGGGAGTCTGCCTCTCCCTTTCCCTCTGCACCTCCCCCCACACTCGTGTGCACTCTCTCTCACACAAATAAATAAAATATTTTAATAAAATAAAATAAAACAAGAAAAACAAATATCAATGCTTATGCACACAAAATGGAAGCACCCAAATATATAAAACAATTAAAAACAAACATAAAGGAACTTACTGATAATAATACAATAATAGTAGGGGACTTTAACACCCCATGTACATCAATGGACACATCATCTAAACAGAAAATCAACAAGGAAACAAGGGCCTTAAATGACACACTGGAACAAATGGACTTAACAGATATATTCAGAACATTCCACCCAAAAACAGCAGAATATACATTCTTTTCAAGTGCACATGGGACATTCTCCAGAGTAGATCACATTCTAGGTCACAAATCAGCTCTCAACAAATACAAAAAGATTGAAAACATACCTTGCACATTTTCTGACCACAGTGCTATGAAACTAGAAATCAGCCACAAGAAAAAAAAAATGGAAAGGCCTCAAATACATGGAGATTAAACAACATGCTATTAAACAACAAATGGGTCAACCAAGAAATCAAAGAAATTAAAACAAAGTACATGGAAACAAATGAAAATGTAAACACAATGGTCTATAACCTTTGGGATGCAGCAAAAGCAGTCCTAAGAAGGAACTATATTGCAATACAGGGCTACCTCAAGAAGCAAGAAAAATCTCAAATAAATAATCTAACCTTACACCTAAAGCAGCTAGAAAAAGAACAACAAATGAAGTGTAAAGCCAACAAAAGGAAGGCAGTAATAAAGATTACAGCAGAAATAAATGATATAGAAACTAAAACAATAGAAAGATCAATGAAACCAGGAGCTGGTTCTTTGAAAAAATTAATAAAATTGATAAACCTCAAGCTAGAAGTATCAAAAAGAAAAGAGAAAGGACTCAAATAAAATCATGAATAAGAGAGGAAAAATAACAACCAAAATCACAAAAATACAATTATAAAAGATTATGGAAAACTATATTCCAGCAAATTTGACAACCTGGAATAAATGGATTAATTCCTAGCAACCTATAAACTACCAAAACTAAAACAAGAATAAATAGAAAATTTGAATAGACTGATAGCCAGTAAAGAAATTGAATTAGCAATAAAGAATCTCTTGACAAATATCCAGGGCTAAATGGATTCCCAAGGGAATTCTACCAAAGATTTAAAGAAGGGTTCATGCCTATTCTTCTAAAAACTGTTCCAAAAAATAAAAAAAGGAAAACTTCCTAATTCATTCTATAAGGCCAGCATTACCTGATACCAAAATCAGATAAAGACTCCACTAAAGAAGAGAACTACAGGCCAAAATCTCTGGTGAAGATAGAGGCAAAAATTCTCAAAAAAAATACTAGGAAACTGAATTAAACAGTACATTAAAAGAGTCATTCACCACCATCAAGTTGGATTTATTCCTGGACTGCAAGAGTGGTTCAGTATTCACCAATCAATCAATGTGACACACCACATTAATAAAAGAAAGGATAAGAACCATATCACCCTTCCAATAGATGCAAGAAAAGCATTTGGCAAAGTAAAACATCCATTTATGATACAAACCCTCAGCAAGTAGGGTTAGAGGAAACATACCTCAACAAAATAAAGGCCATATATGAAAAACTCACAGCTAATATAATCCTCAATGGGGAAACACTGAGAGGTTTTCCTCTATGAGCAGGAACAAGACAAGGATAGTCAGTCTCACCACTGTTATTTAACATAGTACTGGAATCTTAGCCACTGCAGTCCCACAACAAAAGGAAATAAAAGGCATCCAAATCATCAAGGAAGAAGTAGAACTTTTACTATTTGCAGATGACGTGCTACTATATAGAGAGAACCCTAAGGCCTCCACCAAAAAATAATAAAAAAATAAAAATTGCTAGAACAGATAAATGAATTCAGAAAAGTCGCAGGATACAAAATTAACATACAAAATCTGTTGCATTTCTATACACCAATAATGAAGCATCAGAAAGAGAAATCAAGCAAGCCATCCCATTTACAGTTGCACCAAAAAACATAAGATACCTAGGAATAAACTCAACTGAAGAGGACAAAGACCTGTACACTGAAAACTGTAAAATTCTAATGAAAGAAATTGAAGGTGACAGAGTCAAGTGGAAAGACATTCCATGCAGGGCGCCTGGGTGGCTCAGTCGGTTAAGCATCTGCCTTCGGCTCAGGTCATGATCTCAGGGTCCTGGGATCAAGACCCACATCAGGCTCCATGCTCAGCGAGGAGTCTGCTTCTCCCTCTCCCTCTGCCTGCCTGTCTGCCTACTTATGCTCTCTCTCTCTCTCTCTTTGTCAAATTAAAGAAAAAAAGACATTCCATGCTCATGTATTGGAAGAAACAATATTATTAAAATGTCTATACTACCCAAAGCAATCTACACATTGAATGCAATTCCCATCAAAACACCACCATCATTTTTTCATAGAGCTGGAACAAACCAATCCTTAAATTTGTATGGAAACACCAAAGACTTCGAATAGCCAAAACCACCTTGAAGAAGCAAAGCAAAGCTGGAGGCATTGCAACTCCAGACTTCAAGTTACATTACAAAGCTCTATTGATCAAAGCAGTATGTTATTGGCACAAAAATAGACACAGTTCAATGGAATTAGAATAGAAACCCAGAAAGGAACCCACAACTATATGGTCAATTAATCTTTGACAGAGCAAGAAAGAATATCCAATGGGAAAAAGTCTCTTCAAGAAAAGTTGGGAAAACTGGACAGCAACATGCAAAAGAATCAAACTGGACCCCTTTCTTAAACCATACCCAAAAATAAATTCAAAATGGATTAAAGACCTAAACGTGGGACTTGAAAGCATAAAAATCCGAGAAGAGAACACAGGCAGTGCCCTCTTTGACATTGATTATAGCAACTTCTTTCTAGATATGTCTCCTGATGCAAGGGAAACAAAAACAAAAATAAACTATTAGGACTTCATCAAAAAAACAAAACAAAACAAAACAAAAAAACCCACACAGCAAATGAAACAACCAACCATACTAAAAAGGCAACCTACAAAATTGGATAAGATAATTGCAAGTGACAAATTTGATAATGGGTTAGTATCCAAAATACATAAAGAACTTATAAAACTCAACACCCCCAAAAGGAATAATCCAATTTAAAAAATGGACAGAGGACATGAATTGACATTTTTCCAAAGACATCCAGATGGCCAACAGACACATGAAAAGATACTCAGCATTACTCAATGTCAGAGAAATACAAAACGAAACTACTCAGATATTACCTCACACCTTCAGAATGGCTAAAGTAAATAACACAAGAAACAACAGGTGTTGGTGAGCGTGTGGAGAAAGGGAGCTCTCTTGCACTGTTGGTGGGAATACAAACTGTTGCAGCCACTCTGGAGAGTAATATGGAGGTCCCTCAAAAAGTTAAAAATAGAACTACCCTATGAGTCAGCAATTGTACTATTGGTATTTAATGAAAGAATTCAAAAATACTAATTCAAAGGAATATATGTACCCTGATGTTTATAGCAGCCTTATCTATAGTGGCCACATTATGGAAACAGTCCAAGTGTCCAACTACTGATTAATGGATAAAGAAGTGATACATACATATGTGTGTATATATATACACAATGGAATATTACTCAGCCAAGGAAAGAATGAAATCTTGCTATTTGCAATGGCATAGATCAAGCTAGAGAGTATTATGCAAAGTGAAATATGTCATTCAGAGAAAGACAAATACCACATGATTTCACTCATATGTGGAATTTAAGAAACAAAACAAATAAGCAAAGGGGGAAAAAAGAGAGAGGCAAATCAAAAAAAGACTTTAACTGTAGAGAACAAACTGATGGTTACCAGAGGGGAGGTGGGTGGGGGGATGGGTTAAATAGGTGATGGGGATTAAGGAGGGCACTTGTGATGAGCACCATGTGTTGGATGGACGTGCTGAATCACATTTTACACCTGAATCTAATATTGCACTGCATGTTCACTAACTGGAATTTAAAAAAAATTTAAAAAAACCTGCACAAAGTGATTAGCAAGGATTTTATAAATAAGGGAGAGAGTCAGCACATTCCAATTATGTACAGATGAGGAACTCATATATCACTCTTTTCTATTGTCAATGCTGATATTCTAGCTTAGCCCTTACATCCTCAAACTGAGCATATTACAACCTCTAACTAGAATCAAAATTCTAGACACTTTTTACACCTCCTTCTCTCCTCCAATATAATTGCCTATAGCTGCCAGATAAATCTGTTTAAAATTCCTATTTTAGCATCCTCCATTCAAAAGAGATTCACTGGCTTCCTACAGAGTAAAGTTCAAACTCCACTTTGGAATAGGATACTTATTACAACCAATCCCAATCTATATTTCCAGTCTCATCTCCCACTCTTCTCCAAAGTGAATTATTCATTAATTATTCATTCTTCAATATGCCTTGGCTTAAACCACATCTGTTTTTATTATGTTATCACTCCAACCTAGATTTTTTTGCCTTTTACTTACCAACTATCCAAATGCTACCCATCCTTTAGGACACTGGAATGCATTATTCCCAAATATACCCAAGCATAGTGTCTGAAGGACAGAAGTCAGTACACATTTGGTAAATGTGATTGAATCTGTACAAGTGTGGGAGAAGTATAATAAAGTGGAAGCATATGGCTTCCAGGCAACCTGGGTTCTAAATCTATTTTGAAATCATTTCAGTTACCTAGGTCTTGGTTTCTTCATCTGTAAAATAAGAATAATATCTGTTAACTGTATTAATTATACTGAAAGTTTAACTATATTAACTTTTTGAGAATATCAGTAACATATAAAAAATACTTCTATGGGATTTATCTTTTGTTGCACAGAGGAATGAACATATTGATAATTTATGATCTTTGACTTTTTCATTATTTCATTATTTAATTTTTGTTATTTAAAATAAAGAATCTACTCACTTTGGGAAACATGGATTTTGAATTTTAGTTAAATAAAGGGGAAACATGAAAGTTATTTGCATTTCCATAGCTTCTCAAAGTTTTGCCATTTTTGCATACCATTTATTTCATCTTCCTGTAACTCATTCTTGGAAAATGTACTTTTTAGTACTATGTGCTATAATACATCATGTGAAGATTTAAAAATTGAATAAGCTTTTGCCTATGTCCCCAAGATGCTCACAATCTAAATAATTCTGTTTACCGTCCATCAGAATCATGTTAGAGTCTTGTTAAAACAGAGTGCCAGGCCCCACCCATGGAGTTTCTGATTCAGTAGTTATGGGATGATGCCTGAAAATGTGCATTTCTAATAAGTTCCCAGGTGATGCGGAAACTGCTAGTCCAGGGACCCCACTTTGAAAACTACTAGTCTAATAGAGATAATCATATTAACAGAAATAAAAGGCAATTCAATTGGTAGAATGATAGAGGAATCTGAAGTGTTGTAACAGAATAAAAAAAAAGGAGTGACTAAATTTTCATGGGAAGTGTCAAAGAAAACTTCACAGAAGAGGTAGTAGATAAGCAAGGAAAGTTGGATAAACCAGGAAAAGTTACTATAGGCAGCAAAATTTGTCTTCTTTTATCTTCCAGCTTGATAAACAAGGTTTCAGTGATAGATTAGGGCCAGAACATGAAAGGAATTTTACATCATGCTATAGAGAGTTTCAACTTTATTCTCTGAATAATAGGTAGTAAACAAAGGTTTATATCCAAGAAAGTTACAAGACAAGATGTGTGCAGGTGGCTATACAGAGGATGGACTGGAGTGGGGAATGGGGACAGCAATACTACATAGATTTGTGCAATAGTCCAAATAGAAAGATGACAGCTGTGCTAAGTCAGTGGTAGAAGGGATGGAAAGAATTAGATGAATTCATCACCTATTTCCTTGTGCTTCCCTATATATGAAGCCAATAAACTGCTTACTTTTAACATGGCACACTTGTTTCCTAGAACTAGGTGGAGCAACTAAATGTACTTGAAATCTAAACGGTAACCCCTGCTTATGTGGCAATATACATGGTTGCTGCTGTTGGAAGATTTCATATTACATCTTTAGTTGTGGGCATTTAGCAGAGAGCCTCTTATTATTAAGATATTGCTGACTTTTATTGTCATTGTGGCCACAGGACAAAGCTAATAATTACCAGCACCAGAAGCAGCTTGTGGTTTTATATTACATTGAGGTAAATTACACTGGAATTAGAGTGGATTACTTTTATCAAATGGGGAATAAGCTGTTAATTAACTCCCTGCTGTAGCAATGTTTTTTTTTTTTTTTTGAGCTTGCAACTGTTATTAGGTCTAGATTAAACTGTTGAATTAATTTCCCACTTACTTACTATTTCAAGAGTTTTTAATTTACCTGGCAGCAGTTTTAATGGGAAATTGTATTAGTGAGCATAAATTGTTTTTGGGAAGGGTAAACAGTTTGTGATAATGTTTATTAAGTCATTTTGTTTGAGCAAAAATATAATTGCAGTTTTAATTAGTACATGGTTGTTGAAGTATTAGGTTTGAGATTACATTATGGCTTTCTGAGAAAACAATCACTCAGGTAATCCCAGCATTTATAACTGATAACAAATAGGAAAGCTATGTCAATGTGGCAATGACTTGGATTTTGTACCATATTTCAGGAAGGAAAAATCGGAAATTATCTAAGTGTTCTTCCTTCAATTATCTTAAGGTTTATTGGCTGCTCCTGAATATCACTGCCTGCTGTGACAGGTATAGATGATGTAATAATACACATGAAGGGTTAACTGAGAAAATTTAAAGCTTAAGGGGTGCAGATTCCTTTAAGGTAAAACAAATGGAAATAAGAAAATGTATTTATATGATCAATATAATTTTTGATATTGGTTATGATGCTGGCAATACTATTTGTCTTGTAACACCAATAATAATCATGTGTTATGTTTGTATGGTGTGTTACAGAAGTGGACCAATAGGTAATGAACTTAGGCAGGAATTGGGCCATAATAGTGCATATTGAAAACTGAGATCTAAAGAGAATAAAAGACTTGCCTGAGAACACGGAGCTGGTGACTGAAATAAGACAAAACATAGGGCTGTATACACAACTACATATGGACTCTTGGTTCAACATTTATGTTCTATATCTTTCTCAAATGAGTGTTATCTCTCTTTGCAATTAACAAACATTTTATTGTATGTAAAATTTTATATACCAAGGAAGTCTGAAATATTTTCCTGTGATACTTTTAACTTTCAAATTAATATGACACTTGTTTGCAATCACGAACTTGACTGATTCATACACAACTATTATTTTGTATCCAAATTTTATAATAATTAGAACTTTAAAGATGACAATATACACACTTAAGTGGTCAAGACTATAAAATTAATACACTATTTTTCCTTTCACATTTATTTTTTTTCATTTTTATGAGTATGTGTGACATACAGTGTTACATTTGTTTCAGGTGTACAACATAGTGATTTGACAACACTGTAAGTTATGGTATGCTCTCCACAAGGTAGCTACCATCCGTCACATACAGTGCTATTACAATATCATTGACTGTATTCCCTATGTTGTACCTTTTATTCCTATGACATTCATTCCATAACTGGAAGTAGGTATCTCCCATTCCCCTTCACCCATTTTGCCTGTCCCCCCCACTTCCCCTCTGGCAACCATCAGTTTGTTTTCTGTATTTATAGATCTGATTCTGCTTTTTATTTGTCTGTTTTGTTTTTTTAGATTCTGCATATGTGTGAAATCATATGGTATTTATTTTTAATCCAGAAATAATTGTGGTGATATTTCTAAATTGGTGCAGTAAGCAGACATGAAACAATCAAATTTGCTTAAAATTAGGTCAGCAGCTTTGGCTGCATAAAAGCCACCTACTATTTTGCAGAAATCTAATGAGTAGTCTTTCCTGAGTACTGATTTAATACATTATAAAATTCTATCTATTTCAGAAAAAAGATAAACCTCCTACATAAGACTAACGTGGAACAAATCTAGATTTTCCTTACTCCTCTCTTTCAGAAACCCAGATCAATCTAAAACCTTATGCAACAAAATATAGTCATAATGTCCAAATCATCTGTATATGCCTTTCAAGTTATTATTTAGCTATTTATAATTTCTATTTTTAACATTAAGAGAAATAGGAATGCAATCCGTGCTCACCCGGCCTGTGACTGAGGATTTCTATTTCTGGCACACGATCTTGTTTGGAGTTTCCAAACCCAGCAGATTCCTGGGGGGTGGGAGGGACGGGGTGGCTGGGTGATAGACATTGGGGAGGGTATGTGCTATGGTGAGTGCTGTGAATTGTGCAAGACTGTTGAATCACAGACCTGTACCTCTGAAACAAATAATACATCATGTGTTAAAAAAAAAAAAAAAGAAGATAGTAGGAAGGGAAAAATGAAGGGGGGGAATTGAAGTGGGAGATGAACCATGAGAGACTATGGACTCTGAGAAACAAACTGAGGGTTCTAGGGTGGGGGGGGATGGGTTAGCCTGGTGATGGGTATTAAAGAGGGCATGTACTGCATGGAGCACTGGGTGTTATACGCAAACAATGAATCATGGAACACTACACCAAAAACTAATGATGTAATGTATGGTGATTAACATAACATAATAAAAAATAAATAAATAAAATAAAATGGGCAAATTTGTATGCAAATAAAAAAAAGAGAAATAGGAATGCAATCATATGTTTTCTTATTGAATTTTTTTCATCTGCTTACTTTCCAATAAATGTTGAATTTTGAATAAGGAAATTTAAAATGAGAAAAATGCACTAATATTGAAATACAGTTATGATATCACCAATAAATCCTGTAGTCTTTCAAAAGAAATATTCTGGGGCAAGGAGATAAGATGGTTTGAGGAATAGGGGCACCCTAAGTGTGTCTCATCCCTCAAATACAGCTATATAGTTAAACCATTCTGAACACCCACGAAATCAATCAGAGGCCTGAGAGAACAAAAACTTCAAGTCTAAAAGTAGAAAAGGGACCATCTTTTGGAATATAGGAGGTGTGGAGAGTGGACTTGGGAAAGATATAGCTATGGGTTCAGCGGCAGGGAGGGAGCCTGCCTATGGAGGCTACTGCAAAGTATTATAAGCAATGGGTGCAAAACCTGAACTTTTAAGAAGTCTACTACCCTGGGGGATGTGCCTGGCTTAAAGGTGCTCAGGTGGCAAAGCAGCGAAGAATCCCAGGAGTGACAATGTGGTCTAAGGATCCCCTTGGTCACAAGAAGAGTGGGTGGTACCAAAGTGGTTCACTGTTCCCTGGTATAGGAGCAGGAAGCCAACTGAGAACAGCAGGCCTTGGTGCTGGCTTTCTGCTCTGTTTAGCCATAAACTGTGAACCACTGTGTGGTTGTGCAACTGCTTTCTTGGAACTGGCTGGAAAAGGCAAAAGCATGGTAAGACACTCCCCCAAAGGAACAGCACAGATCCGTGCTGTGTGAATCCCTAAAATTTGCAGTTTTGAAACTCAGGTATGCACCTGAGATAAAAAAGATTGGACATAGGCAGGGCGAATACAGGGCTCAGATGGAAACCAGCGACATAAAAGCGTGATTGATTGCTCTTCTGTGAGGGCTCACTGAAAAATGGAGGTTGCAAACTTTTAGCTCTAGGGCTAGAGAGCAAGGCACTACCATATTCATCCCACGCATCAGTGCTGAATGCCTTCAGGGAGCAAAACACTGCCACCAAGTGAAGGCCAGTGCCACATAAACCACACCCCACCCCCCTGCACCCTAGAGGTATATTTCCACAGAAATAAGTCACCTGAGAATTAGCACAGAAGGCCTCTCCTCTGGAAGACCAGCACAAACAATTCATTTGCACCAAATATACTGATCACAGAGTGCTGAAAACCTTCAGCTCTAAAGGAAATAGGATCTAGCTTCCTTTTTCTTTCATTCTTTATTTTTATTACTTTTTCATTTATTTTCTTATTTTTTAATTCCTTTTTTATTTATTTATATATTTTAGAGATTTATTTATTTATTAGACAGAGAGAGAGAGACTGTGTGAGTGGGGGGAGAGACAGAGGGAGGAGGAAGAAAGAAAGAATCTCCCAAAGACTCCCCATGGAGTGCAGAACCCAACACAGGGCTCTATCTCCCAACCCTGAGATCATGACCTAAGCAGAAACCAAGAGTTAGATGCCCAACCAACTGAGCCACCCAGGTGCTGCCTTTTAAAAAGTTTTTAATATTAATTTTAAAAAAATTTTAATAATCATATTATATATGTATTTTTAAATTTTTTGTTTACTTTCATTTTTTTTCATTTTGGGATCTAGATTATTTTAACGAGCAGACCAAGGCACACCAGGATCTAGTTTTTTATCTGGTTTTAAATTCACTCTAAGAGAAAGAATAGGAAGTAGAACTCATAGCCAGGGATTTAATCAATACAGATATACATAAGATGTATGAAATAGAATTTAAAACACTGATTATAAGGATATTAGCTAAGCTTGAAAAAAGGATAGAAGACACTAAAGGATCCCTTACTGCAGAGATAAAAGAACTAAAATCTAGTCACATCAAAATTAAAAATGTTACAAAAGAAATGAAAACTGAAATGGAGCCCATAAAAATGAAGATGGAGGGGCGCCTGGGTGGCTCAGTCGTTAAGCATCTGCCTTCGGCTCAGGTCATGGTTCCAGGGTCCTGGGATTGAGCCCCGCATCAGGCTCCCTGTTCGGCGGGAAGCCTGCTTCTCCCTCTCCCACTCCCACTGCTTGTGTTCCCTCTCTCTCTGTGTCTCTCTGTCAAATAAATAAGTAAAATCTTTAAAAAAAAATGAAGATGGACAAAGCAAAGGAGGAATTAGTGATACAGAAAACAAAATTATGGAAAATAATGAAGGTGAAAAGAACAGGGAAAGTAAGGTAATGGACCAAAAGGTAGATTTAGGGAACTCGGTGACTTATTAAAATGTAATATTTGTATCATAGGAGTCCCAGAAAATGAGAGAGGAAAAGGGGCAAAGGTTAATTCAAACAAATTATAGCTGAAAACTTCCCTAATCTGGGGAAGGGCATAGACATCAAAATCTAAGAAGCACAGAGAACTCCCATTAAATTCAACAAAAGTCAACCATTGCCAAAGGCATATCACAGTCAAATTCACAAAATAAACAGACAAGGAAAGAATCTTGAAAGCAGCAAGTGAAAAATAGTCCTTAACCTACAAGGGAAGACAGATCAGATTCACAGCAGATCTGCCCACAGAAATCTGGCAGGCAAGAAGTGAGTGGCATGATACATTCAACATGCCGAATGGGAAAAATATGCAGCAAAGAATTCTTTATCCAGCAAGGCTGCCATTCAGAACAAAAGGAGAGATAAAGAGCTTCCAAGACAAAAAAAAAAAACTAAAGGAGTTTGTGACCATTAAACCAGCCTTGAAAGAAATTGTAATGGGGGACTCTTTGAGTGGAACAAAAAAAAAAAAGACCACAAGCAGCAAAGAATAGAAAGGAACAGACAGAATCCCCAGAAACAACTACTTAGCAAGTACTGCAATGGCACTAAATTCATATCTATCAATAATCACTCTGAATGTAAATGGACCAAAGGCTCCAATCAAAAGACATAGGATATCAGAATGGATAAAATGACAAGACCAATCTATATGTTGCCTACAATATATTCACTTTAGACCTAAAGACACCTGCTGATTGAAAGTGAGGAAATGGAAAACAATCTATCAATTTAATGGACATCAAAAGAAAGTCAGAATAGCCATACTCATATCAGACAAAGTAGATTTTAAACCAAAGACTGTAACAAGAGATGAAGAAGGGCAATGTATCATAATTAAGGAATCTATCCATGAAGAAGATCTAACAATTGTAAATATTTATGCCCCCAACTTGGGAGCACCCAAATCAATCAATCAATTAAAAATAAACATAAAGAAATTCATTGATAATAATACAATAGTAGTAGGGGACTTTAACACTCCACTTACAGCAGTGAACAGATCACCTGAGCAAAAAATTAGTAAAGAAATGATGGCTTTGAATAACATACTGTACCAGAAGGACTTAACAGATATAGTCCAAACACTTCATCCTAAAGCAGCACAATACACATTCTTTTTGAGTGTACATGGAACATTTCCCAGAATAGATCACATACTATGTCACAAAACAGCCCTCAACAAGTACAAAAAGATCGAGATCATACCATGCATAATTTCAGACCACAATGCTATGAAAATTGAAAAAACAAGAAAAAATTCAGAAAGACCACAAATACATGGAGGTTAAAGAAGATCCTACTAAAGAATGAATGGGTTAACCAGGAAATTAAAGAATAAATTAAAAAAAAATACATGGAAGGAAATGAAAATGAAAACACCCAGTCCAGAACCTTTGGGATGCAGCAAAGGCAGCCCTAAGAGGGAAGAATTTTGTAATACAGGCCTACCTCAAGAAGCAAAAACGTCTCAAATTTTACACCTGAAGGAGCTAGAGAAGGAACAACAAATAAGGCTGAAAGCCAGCAAAAGAAAGGAAATAATAAGATCAGAGAAGAAATAAATGATATAGAAATAAAACAAACAAAAAACAATAGAATGGATTAACAAAACTAAGAGCTGGTTCTTTGAAAGTATTAATAAATTTGATAAACTCCTAACCAGACTTATCAAAAAGAAAGAGAAATGATCCAAAGAGATAAAATCACAAATGAAATATGAGAGATAAAAACCAACACCACATAAACATAAATAATCATAAGAGAATACTATGACAAATTATAAGCCAGTAAACTGGGCAGGCAACCTGGAAGAAATGGACAAATTTTTAGAAACTAACAAACTACCAAAACTGAAACAGAAAGAAATAGAAAAGATGAACACACCCATAATGAGCAAAGAAATTGAATTATTAATCAAAAATCTCCCAGCAAACAAAATTCAGGGCCAGATGGCTTCCCAGGGGAATTCTACCAGATATTTAAAGAAGAGTTAAAATCTACTCTTCTCAACCTGTTCCAAAAAACAGAAATGGAAGGAAAACTTCCAAAGTCATTCTAAGAAGCCAGCATTACTTTGATTCCAAAACCACACAAAGACCCCAGTAAAAAGGAAAATTACTGTCCAATATCCCTGAAGAATATGGATGCAAAAATTCTCAATAAAATACTAGCAAATCAAATTCAACAGTACATTGAAAGAATTATTTACCACGATCGAGTGGGGTTTATTCCTGAGCTGCAGGGGTGGTTCAATATTCACAAATAAATCAACATTATATACCACATTAATAAAAAAAAGGATAAGAACCATATGATCCTCTCAGTAGATACAGAAAAAGCATTGGACAAAATACAGCATCTGGAACATACTTTAACATCATAGGCCATATATGAAAAACCCACAGTTAATATCATCCTCAATGGGGAAAAATAGAGAGTCTTTCCCTTATGGTGAATAAGACAAGGATGTTCACTCTTACCAATACTATTTAACATAGTACTAGAAGTCTTAGCCTCAGCAATCAGACCATGAAATGAAATAAAATGTATCTAAATTGGCAAGGAAGAAGTCAAATTTCAATATTTGCCAATACCATGATACTATATATAGAAAACCTGAAAGAATCCATGAAAAAACTGCTAGAACTAATACATGAATTCAACAAAGTTGCAGGACATAAAATCAATGTGCAGAAATCTGTTGCATGTCTATACACCAATAATGAAGCAGCAGAAAAAGAAATGAAGGAATCAACCCTATTTGCAATTGCACCAAAACCAATAAGATACCTAGGAAAAAACAAACTAAAGAGGTAAAATATCTGTACTCTGAAAACTATAGAACACTTATGAAAGAAAATGAAGAGGACAAAAAAATGGAAAAATATTCCATGCTCATGGACTGGAAGAAAAAATATTGTTAATGTGTCTATACCACCCAAAGCAATCTACACAGTTAATGCAATCCCTATCAAAATACCACCAGCATTTTTCACAGAGCTAGAGCAAACAATCCTAAAATATGTATGGAACCACAAAAGGCCCCGAATAGCCAAAGGAATTCTGAAAAAGAAAAAGAAAACTGGAGGCATCATGATTCCAGATTTCAAGCTGTATTACAAAGCTGTAGTCATCAAGATGTATGGTACTGGCACAAAAACAGACACATAGATTGATGGAACAGAGTAGAAAACCCAAAAATGGACCCACAACTGTTTGGTAAACTAATCTTGGACAAAGCAGGAAAGAATATCCAATAGGAAAAAGTCTCTTCAACAAATGGTGTTGGGAAAACTGGACACCAACATGCAGAAGAATAAAACTGGACCCCTTTCTTATACCATACCCAAAAATAAATTCAAAATGGATGAAAGACCTAAATGTGATACAGGAAGCCATCAAAGTCCTAGAGGAGAACACAGGTAGAAACCTGTTTGACCTTGGCCCCAGCAACTTCTTACTAGACATGTCTCTGGAGGCAAGGGAAACAAAAGCAAAAATGAACCATTAGGGCTTCATCAAAATAAAAAGCTCCTGCACAGTGAAGGAAATAATCAACAAAATTAAAAGGCAACTTTCAGCATGGGAGAAGATATCTGCAAAGGACATATTTGATAAGGTTATTATCCAAAATCTATAAAGAACATATCAAACTAAACAACCAAAAAAACCCAAATAATCTAGTTAAGAAATGGGCAAAAGAAATGAACAGACACTTTTCCAAAGATATCCAGATGGCTAACAGACATGAAAAGATGCTCAACATCACTCATCATCAGGGAAATACAAATCAAAACCACAATGAAATACCACCTCACACCTGTCAGAATGGCTAAAATTAACAACACAAAAATAACAGGTGTTGGTGAGAGTTTGGAGAAAGGGGAACCCTTTTGCATTGTTGGTTGGAATGGAAACTGGTGCATGCACTCTGGAAAACATTGTGGAGTTCCCTCAAAAAGTTAAAAATAGAACTACCCTATGACCTAGCAATTGAAGTACTAGGTTATACACAACTAATGAATCATTGAACACTACATCAAAAACTAATAATGTACTGTACAGTGGTTAACTGAACATAATAAAAATAAATAAATAAATAAAACGTTACCTTAAAAAAAATGAAATACTAGGTATTTACCCAAAAGATTTAAAAATATAGATTCGAAGGTGTACATGCATCCCGATGTTAGTAGCAGCATTATCAATAATAGCCAAACTATGGAGAGAGCCCAAATGTCTATTGACTGATGAATGGATAAATAAAATGTGATCTTTCTCTCTCTCTCTTTCTATATATATATATATAGAAAGAGAGAGAGACATATATAGAGACATATATACATAGAGAGGGAGAGACATAGAAAACTATTTTATTGATTTGAATTATTAATTTATTAATAATTGATTTTCTAATTTTTAATCTAAAAGAGTTTAAGTATATCTATATATACATATAAGCCTATTTTATTAATTTGGTGTGGATGTGTGTGTATTATATATGTATATAATTTTACATAAATTTAATAGGTAACAAATATGAAATATAGGCCATTTATGTTAAAAGGACTCAAAACTATTAATATAATTAGATATATCATCTGGTTATAAAGAGAAAAGGTAGAGCTCTTCACTGCTGCGACCTTCTTAACCCTTTTTTAAAAGATTTTATTTATTTATTTGAAAGAGAGAGAGAGAGCACAAGCAGAGGGAATGGCAGGCAAAGGGAGATGGAGAAGTAGGCTCCTGCTGAGCAGGGAGCCCGATGCGGGGCTCCATCCCAGGACCCTGGGATCATGACCCGAGCGGAAGGCAGGCACTTAACTGACTGAGCCATCCAGGCGCCCCCTTCTTAACCCTTTTTTTAAGGTCATGCACCATTCATAAAAACCACATCATATGGAAAGCACCCTAAATTGTTTCAAAGTGAGATTGTATCATCTCTTCATAGTGAAACAGACAATCCAACAGACACTGTTACAGATAAATTGAGAGTGAACAAAAAGACAATAACCAAAACAAATCTTACAGGCAAAGAAATGTTCTTTCTTGAAAACTGAACCTTCCAGTCAGGCAGTAATATAATCATTACTACTACTACCTGGCCATCCCCATGAACAGAAAATATGGAAAGTATGTGTTAGTGGAAAGATTTGCCTTCTGAATATAAATTCATTTATATAGCATCTTCAGAATATTTTTTTCAAAGCCCATTAATATCTCTCAGAGTTTCATTCTCCCAATGGCCTACATACAGACAATCATCCCCATTTGATAGATGAGGAAATGAGGCACAATGAAGTTAAACAATTTGTCCCAGTTTCAAAATTTGGCTATAGGCACAGCAGGGACTAGAAACAGTCCATGCTCTTTCTTCTATTCCAATATTCCACAGTGACTAGTAGATACCACATCTTGGGCTTAGAACTTGAGAAAAGTAATGTGGTCCAGTAGTTAAGAGCATGGTCTTGGAAATGCCAAACAGACTTGGCATTGGTTCACCAGAAGTGTGACTTCTCTAAATCTTTATTTCCTCATCTATAAAACGAAGATAATCAATGCCTACCTCATAAAATTCTTGTGGAGGTTAAATAAGATAATGAATGTAAGGCACCCAGCACAGTCCAGCACATAGTAAGCACTTGAGAAACAGTTTCTATTATTGTTACATGACTGCTATGGACTGAATGTGTCCACCTCAAATTCCCCGAAGCCCTAAAGTGATGGTATTTGGAGATGCAGGTTTCTTTTGGTAATTAGGTCATGAGGGTAGAACCCATGAAGGGATTAATGTCCTTGTAAGAAGAGGAAAAGATCTCTCTCTCTGTCTCTCTCTCTGTCTCTTTTTCTCTCTCACTCTCATCTACCTTGTCCATTTGAGGATACAAGAGAAGGTAGCTGTGTATAAGTCAGGAGCAGAGCCCTCACAAGGAACTTGATCTGCTGACACCTTGATCTTGGACTTCCCAGAATCCAGAAATGTAAGAAGTTAAGTGTTTGTTGTTTAAACCACCCATCTATAGTATTTTTTACAGAAGCCTAAAGTAACTAAGAGAATGACTATGCTAATATATTTTTGAAAATTAAAAAGAACTGCTTATTTCTGACTCCAGAGCAGGCAACAATTTTCTTTCAGGCTATTAATGACTGCCTTCTCCCCTACCATTACCTGCCCCTATTGAGTGGCTTACTTGTGTAAAAAATTTAGGAGAGTCTCCCCTGTTGTGGGCTTCCATCACCCCATATTCTATTACTGGAATTTGGCATTGTGTACCACATGAGTGATTGCAAATTCTTGATTTCTAGGATTCTGTAAAAGTTCTATTGTCAAAATGAATAAAGGCACCCTAAGCACATAGAAATGATGCCTTTAAATTGGCAAATGCCTCACTCATTCGTTAACACTTAAGGTATTTTGGGAGGCTGTGGGATGAAAGAACTACTGCAAAAATCATAGTTTCTGTACTGGTTGGGAAATCATGCTAGTCAGATCAGATTTAGATATCATAGATGCTGGAATTAAAGTTGTATTAACTTAGTAAACATGTTGGCTTTAAAAACTGAAAATAAGTGGTGCTTCACACTACATCAGCATTATTTTCCCTTGCACTGCATTAAATTTTGAGAAGGGAGGTGGACACATTAGCCACTGTCACTAGCTCTGAAGAGTTTACAATGCACTTTTAAAAATGCATACAGACAATGAATCATGGAACACCACATCAAAAACCAATGATGCAATATATGATGATGAACATAACATAATAAAAAAATGCATACAGAAAGATAAAAACATTCAATTGGAGTTTATTCAATTAATTTTGGTTTCTAATTTATAATTTTCTTACTATTTAAGCAAAGGAAAATGAGAATTAGAATGTGTTTGAAGACACAATGTGCTGACACCCAGCACAATTTTATAGCCTTTTTAATACTAAAGTAATTTTAAAAATAATAGGTTTAAAATAGTAAAAAAAAAAAAAAACTAAAACTAATAGTTTTGCAAAATTGCACTTTTATTGCATGGTTTCAATGAGCATTTTCTCCTCTAAAAGATACAAATTATGCTTTAATTTTTACTGGAGTAAATTATAGGATGATAGAAATCAGAAGACTTTTTCCAAATGGTAGCTGAGTGCCCAACTGAGAGTATACATACCACTTATGGTTTCCAGAATGATTTGCTCTTGTAAATATTGAAAATATTAACTCCTGAGAGCATATGTGAGCTTCAAATCATTTCTCACATATGGAAAGGCATACCTTTCTATAAAACTCATTTATTTTATACTTAATATAGACAAACCCCAAAATTACAAATAATAAAATGTTTTCAGCAAAAGCTGGTATTTTTGGATAGCTTTGAAGTTATTAGAAACATGTTTTGGTATTACTTAAGATATTATGCTATTGCATGAGGAACCTGTTACATGGCAGGTGTGTAGAAGATTTATTCCATGTGTTATTAGCCATCTGGGTTAAAAACACTAGATGAACAAGACATTTTTGGTGGTAATGTAATATATTTAATAGGTCAGGAAAAAAAAACCATTCAGCTCATGAGTTTATAATATCCACAAAGTCAAAATATTTTCCTTCACATTACAAGGAATCTATGCCTTAGTTCCATAATATAGCATATATTAATATTAAAACATTGACCAAAATGTAAATAAAACCAAAGTACAATAAGAATAGTACTTCATACAGTATTTTGCATCATTCAAAGCACTTTCACATACAATTCATGCATTAATTTGCACTTCATAGTAACCTAACAGATGAACAGGGCAAGCATGACATCTTACAGATGAGAAAAATATTCCTTGGAGAAAATAAATATGATTTACCAGAAACGACATTTAATTGGTCATTATCTAGGACCCAATCCAGTCTCATGCTATGGCATCATGCTGCCATAACTGTGTCAAGAGAAAAGAAATATTACGATACTCTCTAAGTTATAAGTATACTATATAAGTTATATAGTTATATAGTTATAACTACTTCCTCTTGCCCAGCTGTACCCGTCTATAATTCATAAGTAAAATAATATATGCCATCATTTCTATCATAAAAGACACATTACTATATGCTAATAATGCCCTTCTAAAAATCCGTTCAGAAGTAGGACTTTCAATGTGATATAGTGTTTTCATCTTGAGTATGTACATGGCAAAAATTTTAATAATAAAATGAATTGACTGTTTAAAATCCTGAGTAAAGCAGAAAATACAATTCTAATAAGAAGATGGATATACTTTGTATAATATATTATTATTATTAATTATTATATACAGAATGCCTCTGGGTGATACTGTCACACCATTCCACTTACACTTATGAAAACAGTAACAAATGCAACTAAAGCATCAAAACAATCATATTAACTTCTTGTTTATAAAACCTCTAAGTAATATAAAATATATCAATCTTTAAATGTTTCTAAATTAGATGCATTACAGAAATCAAATATATCACACACACACTCACACACACACACACACACACACACACACACACATTCAGGAAACCTGTTTCAATCTCAAATCACATTGTCAAACAAAAAAATTGTCCTGAGTAATCACTGAATGTGGTACTCTGACCTCAGTACTCAGACATGTGTTGTTTTTCTTTATTGTTATTCATGAATAATTTATGCTTGGCAATTATGGTTAAAGAGTATTTTTTAACTGATGGTCAGGAAAGGCTATTTGTCACCAGAGAAATCTAAGCAACCTGAAAATAAGAATCAGTTGTTCATTCATCACATTGGCCTTTACAGTTGACTGTGTGAAACAAACCATATTCATTTTACTTCTAAACTTACCTACATACCTACTAAACTTTCCTACCTACTAAACTTTCCTACCTATCTACTAAATGTCTACTTATCTACCATTTCTACGTAAATTTATTTTTTTCTCTCTTTGAGATAAATTCTGTTCCATAAATGTGTCTGTTGCTCCCTGATTATATACCACATAGTGTAAGATTTGATGTCTATTTAGTTATTAAGATGTATTACATAAATAACAATAAACATCATTATGTTGGATTTTCATTTTCCTGTGGGACTTTCAATGCTGTCAAACTGCTACTATGTATTGAATATAGAAGCCAGAAAAGTTTATTCTAAAAAACAACAACAACATTGGATTACATTAGATACACGTTAGTTTTACACACTAGCTTTGGATTCTGTGTGTAACAAATCTTGCCTTAAATTTAATGAAGGCATTTCTCAATCAATAATAGCACATTTTACTTCATATGAAGGCACAGTCGAGCATACCATGCATTTTCATAGCATGGATTACATTGCTACTTGTAAATTCTTAAAATGTTCAAAATTTCTGATTAAAGCAATTCAAAGTTAGTTTGCATTTTAATCTTTCCTAAGAAAAGACCCATCCTTAGCTCCCTCATTAGTTGTGCTGCCTGGTGTGTTTTGCAATAAAGCTAGCACCTAATACAATGAATAGAAACATATCATTAAATATGTCTTAATGCTTCACATTATGATAATATAGAGAAAAATTGGGGTATTTAAAGTGCTAGTTTACAGCTAGTTTGGGTCTGGAAAGGGTGAGGATCAATGGTGGGTACAACAATTTTAAACTTTTTAGACCCAATTTGGCATTCCAATTGTCTCCATATAAAAGTACCTGAAATGAGGTGGCCTGCTATGTATAATATGCCTCTTTATTCTCTTACAGTCAAAAAAATGTTAACTGAGACATATTGGTTATAAAGGGAAGAGAACCAATAATGTTAGAATTCATTTCTATACATGTTGAGCTCCTAAAGACACTAAGATAAATTTACTCACATAAAGATTAGATGGTTTAATAACTAAGGTAACTATAATTTATCTTTCAAACAAGAGCACTTTGGAAAGTGATGAAACACTAAACGGGGCAGGGCATCAGAACAGGCATAGACCAAGAATACCCCAGGAAAACGACTCACCCTAGTTTTAACACATAGTTAAACTGAAAAGGAATCAGGAAGCACTTGGAACCAGGCCTGCAAAAGTCAAAAGCTTCAAGTTTCTGAAACCTGGAAAAAGCGTGCTCAGATCCCATTTTCTACTAAGCACTCGTCTAAGCCATTTTCACAAGATAAAAAATAATATACAGATTGGATTTAGGTCATCAGGAAAAAAACCCAAAACTCATATATCCAGGCAGGGAGGAAATATCAACACAAAACACAAGTTACCAATTTGCTGAAACCTCCCCCCAACCAAAAAAAAAAAAAGTTGTGCTAGAGAAAGAATGTATTTAGAATTGCCTGTAGAAGAGACTTGGCATCTAATAGCATGCCTTTCTAATGTAACTCATAAGAGAAGAAGGAAGTCTTAACATAGTTAGATAGACAGTATTGACAAAAATTCTCCCTGGTGACATTTAGCAATGCTAGAAATCCTCAAGGCACAGAGCCATCATTCTTATGCCTTGTGGTAAAATTGTTTATCAACTCAATTGATGATTTATAATCAGTTTCCTAAGCTACTTACAGAGTTATGTTTGAGATCATTGGGCAAAAAACTGTGAACATAACTCAGAATCAGAAATAATCTGTATGAGTCAGGTATGCCATAACATTTCAATGATGCTTTTAAATTTTAATGGTTTCAAGCTGCTCCAAATTCCTGTCGCAATCAAAAATAATCTGTCATGGGACCAAGGGCTATGAACATCATGTTATAGTCACTCTGCTATTAGATTTATTGGAGGGTAGAGCATGTCATTTGTGTGTCAAGTCCCAGGAGAAAAAAGCAATCCCTATGAAGTTAATCTAATAATAGACTGGAAAGCAATGATTACCATTTAATGTACACTAGCTATTTGTAGCAGTGGTTGGCCTAATTCTGCAGGCCTTGTTTGTCAGAGCTTTGGGATTAACAAGTGTTCAGCTCAAAATCTATTGGGAAACATCAAGAAATGGTTTAATGAGGAACAAATCTTTCATTTGTTACCCCTCAGGATACTGAAACCATACTTCCACTTCCCAATTCACCCCTTCACTTTTTAAAAACTTGGTGCAAAAGAAATAATTTCCATGTAAAACAAACCTCTAAGAATTAATTTTAGCAGATACACAATAACTGGATCATTTTTCCCACATAATTTTCAATAGTTTTTGTGACAATGGTCTAAGTTTTAGCTGGTCTTTTAGTGGCAAACACTTAATGAGGGAATTCACCACTGACCTGTTCATGAAGTATTTCCTCTTGTAATTCTGATAAACTGAAAACAGACAGCATTACCCATAGCAAGCTTTTTATCCATAAAAATCTATGGATCCAGGAATTTGTTTTCCCTCCAGGAAGGAAAACATCATCAGGTTGTTGATACCTGAGAATGGCACAAGGATATCAAAATATGGTCCTGGTTGAAGAAGAAAAATATAGGACTTTTTTTTTTTTTGCATTTGCACTTAATCAGGGTTTTCACTGATAAGTTACACTGTGAAAAAATTATCAATTATTCTACAGAATATTTCATTTCACCTAATAGTTTACTCCTAGAAGCTTTGACTTCTACATTTAGGTTATACAAACAGGTTTCTACCTGTTTCTACCTGTTGTTAGGTTTCTACCACCTGTCATGAAGGAAAAAAAAACAAACAGATTCATTTTCCATAGATTAAAATCAATTTTCTAGTATCAGATATTGAAAAATTCCAAAATTTAAAATCAAATCAATCAAAATTATCCTCTCTGTATTGCCTTGAATACTTTTCAGTAGTCTTCAAATGCTTTATTTAAAAGGATCCAAATAGATATTTCAATATGATTTTTTCAGTATCCCTAAAAAATATGCAACACTCAAGTTCTAATATCACCAGGATATACAATTTTGCATTCAAAGGTGACCTCCATTAGATTCCAAAGACTCCAATATTCAATACAAATATTATGGTAATTATTTTCATTGAGCCATGAAAATAAAGCTTATCTTTTGTTGAAAAATAATAGTTTTCGAAGAAACTAATGATAGAAAACTATTTACAATATCAGTATAAATCTAGTCACTTATTAAAGGTAAGTGCTGATAGATTAATAACTATTTTTAATTAATGTATTTCTTTACTTCAAAAATTACACAAGGAAATTAAGTTACAAAGTGAAAATTTAAATTAAATATCTTTTTAAAAAAAGATTTTACTTATTTATCTGACAGAAAGAGAGCACAAGCAGGTGGAGCAACCGAGGGAGAGGAAGAAGAAGCAGGCTCTGCTGAGCAGAGAGCCCAGTGCAGGGCTCAATCCCAGGACTCTGGAATCATGACCTGAGCTGAAGGCAGATACTTAACCAACTGAGCCACCCTGGTGCCCCTAAACATCCTAATATGCAAGTACATTTTACTCTAATTAACTGTTCTTAAGAATATACCAGTAATGTCAGATGTAGACTTAATAAAACATAGGTGTTAGTTCTGAATACACATAGTTGAAAAAAAGCCTTCATAACTCAAAAAATATGAAGAAAAGCTGTTTTTAACTTACACCTGACAGAATATAAAAGAGAAAAAAGCTTTTACTCCTGACTCATCTTTTTTACATATATTTTTAAATTTTATTTTATTATGTTACATTAGTCACCTATACAATACATCATTTTTTTTTAATTATGTTATGTTAATCACCATACATTAGTTTTTGATGTGGTGATCCACGATTCATTGTTTTCTTTTTTTTTTTAAGATTTTATTTATTTATTTGACAGAGAAAGAGAGCGAGTGAGAAACACAAGTAGGGGGAGTGTGAGAGGGAGAAGCAGGCTTCCCACAGAGCGAGGAGCCCAACGCGGAGCTCGATCCCAGGACCCTGGGATCATGACCTGAGCTGAAGGCAGACGCTTAACGACTGAGCCACCCAGGCACCCCCATGATTCATTGTTTTCATATAACACCCAGTGCTCCATGCAGTACATGCCCTCCTTAATACCCATCACCAGGCCAACCCATCCCCCCACCCCCTTCCCATCTAAAACCTTCAGTTTGTTTCTCAGAGTCCATAGTCTCTCGTCGTTCATCTTTCCCTCCAACTTCCCCCCATCATTTTTCCCTTCCTTCTCCTAATGTCCTCCATGCTATTCCTTATGTTTCACAAATAACTGAAACCATATGATAATTGACTTTCTCTGCTTGACTTATTTCACTTAGCATAACCTCCTCCAGTCCCATCCATGTTGACGTAAAAGTTGAGTATTCATCTTTTCTGATGGCTGAGTAATAGTCCATTGTATATATGGACCACATCTTCTTTATCCATTCATCTGTTGAAGGGCATCTCAGCTCTTTCCACAGTTTGGCTATTGCGGACATTGCTGCTATGAACATTGGGGTGCATATGGCCCTCTTTTCACTACATCTGTCTCTTTGGGGTAAATACCCAGGAGTGCAATTGCTGGGGTAATACCCTGTAGTACAATTGCTCTATTTTTAATTTTCTGAGGTACCTCAACACTGTTTTCCGAAGTGGCTGTACCAAGTTGCATTCCCACCAACAGTGTAAGAGGGTTCCCTTTTCTCCACAACCTCTCCAACATTTGTTTGTTCTTGCCTTGTCAACTTTTGCCATTCTAACTGGTGTAAGGTGATATCTAAATGTGTTTTTGATTTGAATTTCCCTGATGGCTAATGATGATGAACATTTTTCCATGTGTCTGTTAGCCATTTCGATGTCTTCTTTGGAAAAGTGTCTGTTCAAGTCTTCTGCCCATTTTTTTGACTTGATTATTTGTTTTCTGGGTGTTGAGTTTGAGAAGTTCTTTATAGATCTTGGATACCAGCCCTTTATCTGTAATGTCATTTGCAAATATCTTCTCCCATTCTGTGGGTTGCCTCTTTGTTTTGTTGACTGTTTCCTTTGTTGTGCAGAAGCTTTTTATCTTGATGAAGTCCCAAAAGTTCATTTTTGCTTTGTTTCACTAGCCTTTGGAGATGTACCTTGAAAAAAGTTACTGTGGCCGATGTCAAAGAGGTTACTGCCTATGTTTTCCTCTAGGATTTTGATGGAATCCTGTCTCACATTGAGGTTATTCATCCATTTTGAGTTTATCTTTGTGTATGGTGTTAGAGAATGGTCGAGTTTCATTCTTCTGCCTGTGGCTGTCCAATTTTCCCAGCACCATTTATTGAAGAGACTGACTCATGAAAGAAATCGAAGAAGACACAAAAAGATGGAAAAATATTCCATGCTCATGGATCGGAAGAATAAACATTGTTAAAATGTCTATGCTACCCAGAGCAATCTATACCTTCAGTGCCATCCCAATCAAAATTCCAGTGACATTTTTCAAAGTGCTGGAACAAACAATCCTAAAATTTGTATGGAATCAGAAAAGACCCTGAATCACCAAGGAAATGTTGAAAAAGGAAAACAAAGCTGGGGGCATCACATTGTCCAATTTCAAGTTATATTACAAAGCAGTGATCACCAAGACAGCATGGTAGTGGCACAAAAACAGACATATAGACAAATGGAACAGAATAGAGACCCCAGAAATGGACCCTCAACTCTATGGTCAAATAATCTTCGACAAAGCAGAAAAAAATATGCAGTGGAAAAATACATATATTTTTTTAACTCATTCACTGTATACTTAACAGAATTCAATAAAAATTTTAAATGGTTATTAAATCACACCCTGCCACACCCTGTAGGCAGCCTCTGCCAGGACCCATTCCACCCTCAATGTGGCTCCCACCATGGGGGAGTGGGGAGGAACAGCCCTACCCACCAGTGTGCCTGTGACAGTCACAGCTAGGTCTCAAAATCAGACACACTGGGGGCTAATAGTGCCTACCAGCACACCCACAGCAGTCAACCCAGTCAAAAGAGGAGGTTGCAAGCAGTCCACAAAAAGGACATCCCTGAGTGCCTGGTCCTGGTAACTAAGCAGGGATGCACTTCTGGACCCCACAGGACACCTCCTACACAAGGCCACTCCTTTAGCACCCAGAGATATAGTTAATAATACATAAAAACACAGAGAATGAGGGAAAATGAGGAAAGGAATATGGATGCTCCAAATGAAAGAACAAGACACCACTTCAGAAAAAACAAACAAACAAACAATAACAACAAAACTAAATGAAATGGAGGGGGCGCCTGGGTGGCTCAGTCGTTAAGCGTCTGCCTTCGGCTCAGGTGGTGATCCCGGGGTCCTGGGATCGAGCCCCGCGTCGGGCTCCCTGCTCCGCAGGAAGCCTGCTTCTCCCTCTCACACTCCCCTTGCTTGTGTTCCCTCTCTCGCTGCCTCTCTCTCTGTCAAATAAATAAATAAAATCTTTAAAAAAAAAAAAAACCTAAATGAAATGGAGATAACAATCTCCCTGAAAAAGAGTTCAAAGTAATGGTCATAACAAAGCTCACTAAACTGCTGATCAGAATGGATGAACACATGGAACTTTAACAAAGAGATAGAAAGTAACCAATAAAAGTTTTTTTTAAAGATTTTATTTATTATTTGACACAGAGAGAGAGACAGTGAGAGAGGGAACACAAGCAGGGGGAGTGGGAGAGGGAGAAGCAGGCCTCCCACTGAGCAGGGAGCGTGATGCAGGGCTCGATCCCAGGACCCTGGGATCATGACCTGAGCCAAAGACAGATGCTTAGTGACTGAGCCACCCAGGGGCCCCAATAACCAATCAAAGTTGAAGAATACAAAAACTGAAATGAAAAATACACTACAGGGAATTAGCAACAGATTAGATGATGCAGAACAGACCATCAGCCTGGAAGACAGGGTAAGGGAAATCCCCCAAGTGGTCAGCAAAAAGGAAAAAAAAATTTTAAAAAATGAGAATAGTTTCAAAGAATCTGGGACAATATCAAGTGTACTAACATGTGCATTATAGGGGTCCCAGAAGGAGAAGAGAGAGAAGGGGGAAGAAAACTTATTTAAAGAAGTAATAGCTAAAAGATTTTCCTCTAAGATTAGGAACAAGACAAGAATGCCCACTGTTTTTTAAAGATTTTTTTTTTAAAGATTTATTTATTTATTTGAGAGAGCAAGAATGAGAGCGAGAGAGAGTACATGAGTGGGGGAGGGTCAGAGGGAGAAGCAGGCTCCTCGCTGAGCAGGGAGCCCGATGCGGGACTCGATCCCGGCACTCCGGGATCATGACCTGAGCCGAAGGCAGTCGCTTAACCAACTGAGCCACCCAGGCGCCCTGTTTTTTAAAGATTTTATTTATTTATTTGTGAGAGAGAGAGAGTGGGACAGACAGGGAGAGAGAATCTGAAGCCGACTCTGCTCTGAGCACAGAGCCCAACACAGGGCTCAATCCCATGATCATGAGATCATGACCTGAGCCAAAATCAAGAGTTGGGTGCTCAATCAACTGATCTACCCAGATGCCCCAAGGATGCCCACTTTTGCTACTTCTATTCCACATAGTACTGGAAGTCTTACCCACAACAATCAGACAAGAAAAAGAAATAAAATCATCCAAATTGGTAAAGAAGAAGCAAAACTGTCACTATTTGAGGGTGACATGACTCTCTATATAGAAATCACTACATACTCCACTTAAAAATTATTACAACTAATAAATGAGTTCAGTAAAATTACATGATACAAAATTAATATACAGAAATTTGTTGCATTTCTATAATAACAAACTATCAAAAAGAAATGTTTTTTAAACATCTCATTTATAATTACATCAAAACAATAAAATTACTAAAATTAAACTTAAGGAGATGAGAGGCCTATACTCTGGAAACAATAAAAAATGGATGAAAGAAATTGAAGATGACACAAAGAAATGGAAATATTTACCTTGTTCATGGACTAGGAGAATTAATATTATTAAAAAGTTGATGCTACCCAAAGCAATCTACAGATTCAGTACAATTCCTATCAAAATACCAATTGCATTATTCATAAAACTAGAACAAATAATATTAAAATTTGTGAGGAACCATAAAAGAACGCAAACAACCAAAGCAGTCTTGATAAAGAATAACAATAAGCCATCAGGGAAATTCAAATCGAAACCACATTGAGATACCATCTTACACCAGTTAGAATGGCAAAAATGGACAGGGAAAGAAACAACAAATGTTGGAGAGGTTGTGGAGAAAGGGAAACCCTCTTACACTGTTGGTGGGAATGCAAGTTGGTACAGCCACTTTGGAAAACAGTGTGGAGGTGCCTCAGAAAATTAAAAATAGAGCTACCCTATGACCCAGCAATTGCACTCCTGTGTATTTACCCCAAAGAGACAGATGTAGTGAAAAGAAGGGCCATATGCACCCCAATGTTCATAGCAGCAATGTCCACAATAGCCAAACTGGAAAGAGCCGAGATGCCCTTCAACAGATGAATGGATCAAGAAGATGTGGTCCATATATACAATGGAATATTTCTCAGCCATCAGAAAGGATGAATACCCAACTTTTACATCAACATGGATGGGACTGGAGGAGGTTATACTAAGTGAAATAAGTCAAGCAGAGAAAGTCAATTATCATATGGTTTCAGTTATTTGTGAAACATAAGGAATAGCATGGAGGACATTAGGAGAAGGAAGGGAAAAATGAAGGGGGGGGATCGGAGAGAGAGAGATGAACCATGAGAGACTATGGACTCTGAGAAACAAACTGAGGGTTTTAGATGGGAGGGGGGTGGGGGGGATGGGTTAGACTGGTGATGGGTATTATGGAAGGCACGTACTGCATGGAGCACTGGGTGTTATATGAAAATAATGAATCGTGGATCACCACATCAAAAACTAATGATGTATGGTGACTAACATAACATAATAAAATAAAATTTTAAAACAGAAAAAATAATAAAGAAATAAAAATAAATGTAAAAAGGAAGCTAAAAAAATAAAAAAGAAAAAGAATAACAAAGCTGGAGGTATCACACTCCCAAATTTCAAACTACACTACAAACTATACTACATTATACTACAAAGCTACAATAATCAAAACTGTATAGTACTGACACATCGATCAGTGAAACAGACTAGAGAGCCCAGAAATAAACTACACTTCTATGATCAATTAATTTACCAAAAAAAGAAGCAAGAATATAAACAGGAAAAAGGTAATCTCTTCAATAAATTGTGTTGGGAATACTGAACAGCTATATGAGAAAGAAAGACACTGGAGGACTTTCTTACACCATATACAAGAAAACACTCAAAATGGAATAGACTTAAATGTAAGACCTGAAACCATAAAACTCATAAAAGAAAATATAGTAAGTAAAACTCTTGGGCATTTGTCTTAGCAATATTTTTTTTTTTGATCTGTCTCCTCAAACAAGGACAACAAAAACAAAAATAAATAATTGGGACCACAACAAATTAGAAAGTTTTACACAGAAAAGGACATCATCAACAATGAAATGACAGCCTACTGGATGAGAAGATGTTTGCAAATAATGGATCTAATAAAGGGTTAATACCTAAAATACATAAAGAACTCATACAACTCAACACCAAACAATCCAATTAAAACATGGGCAGCAGACCTGAATAAACATTTTCCCAAAGAAGACATACAGATAGACAACAGACACACGGAAAGATGTTTAACATCACTAATCATCAGGAAAATGCAAATCAAAACTGCAATGAAATATCATCTCACACCTGTTGGAATGGCTAGTATCAAGAAGAGAAGAAATAAGTGCTGGCAAGAATATGGAGAAAGGAAAACCCTTGTGCACTGTTGGTAAGAATATAAATTGGTGTAGACACTGTGGAGAACAGTATAAAGGTTCCTCAAACAATTAAAAATATAAATACCATATGACCAGCAATTCCACTTATGGGTATTTTTGTAAAGAAAACAAAAACACTAATACAAAAAGATATATGCACTTTTAAGTTCATTTCATCATTATTTAAAATAGCCAAGATATGGAAGCAATCTAAGTGTTCATTGATAGATGAATGGATAAAGAAGATATATAGATGATAGATGATAGATAGATGATAGATGATAGATATAGATAGATATATGACATAACATATGTAGATATAAGGTATATCTATATATGATATATAGATACATACAGACATGATATAAAATATGTCTATAAGATATAAAATATACCATATATATCTATATCTTATATATATATATAACAGAGTATTATACATATAATATATATAATGGAATAAGATATAGATAAAGCTTTATATAATGGAATATTACTTGGTCATAAAAAAAGAATGAAATCTTGCCATTTGTGACAACATGAATGGACCTAGAGGGTATTATGCTAAGTGAAATAAGTCAGAGGACAAATACCATGATTTCACTTAGTATGTGGCATGTAAAAAACAAAGAAATAAAACAAACAGTCTCATAAATACAGAGAACAAACTGGTGGTTTCCAAAAAGAATGGGGGTGGGTGAAATAGGTGAAGGGAATTAAGAGGAACAAACTTCCAGTTATAAAATAAATAAGTCATGGGGATGAAAAGTAAAGCATAGGGAATATAGTCAATAAGATTGTAATGACTTTGTATGGTGACTTATCAAAGGAATAATTTCATAATATATATTAAGGTCTAATCACTATGTTGTACACCTGAAACTGATATAATATTGCATGTCAATTATACCTCAAGTGAAAACAAATGATTGTTAAATCCAGACACATTTTAAGCAGCATTCATACATTTTATTTTATTTTATCTTTTCAAAGATGTCAAAGTTTGAATTGGCAATTTTGAAGTAATGAGATTAAGCATCATTGCCATGTTTACTGGTATACTTCTATAATTAGCCAGTGTATGTCATTTTTCATTTTCCTATTCTAGACATTCATATTTTTCTAGATTTCTATGACCTCATAATACATTATGATTTTTCACTCTTTCCTATCATATTCTTAAACATTTCTCTACAATTTATCTTTTTAAAAATTTATTTAAATTCCAGTTAGTCAGCATACAGTGTAATATTAGTTTCTGGTATACAATATACTGATTCAACCCTTCTATACAATACCTGATGCTCAGGTTAGCAAGTGAACTTCTTAATCCCCATCACCTATTTTACTCATCCCCCACTCACCTCTCCTCTGGTAACCATCAGTTTGTTCTCTATACTTAAGAGTCTGTATGTTGGTTTGCCTCCTTCTATTTTTTTTCACCTATTGTTCATTTGTTTTGTTTCTTAAATTCCACATATGAGTAAAATCATATGGTTTTTGTCTTTCTCTGACTTATTTTCCTTAGTGTGACACTTTCTAGCACCATCCATGTCATTGCAAATGGTAAGATTCCATGCTTTTTTATGGCTGAGTACTATTCTGTTGTGTGTGTATATATATATATATATATATATATATATATACACACCACTTCTTCTTTATCAGCTCATCAGTCAATGGACACTTGGACTGTTACCATAATGTGGCTCTTGTAGCTAAGGTTGCCATAAAGGTGCATGTATCCCTTTGAATTAGTATTTTTGAATTCTTTGGGTAAATACCTAGAAATGCAATTGCTGGATCATAGGGTAACTCTATTTTTAGATTTTTGAGGAACCTCAGTACTGTTTTCCGGAGCAGCTGCACCAGTTTGCATTCCCACCAACAGTACAAGAAGGTTCGCCTTTCTCCACATCCTCTCCAGCCCCTGTTGTTTCTTGTGTTGTTGATTTTAGCCATTCTAACAGGTGTGAGGTGATATCTCATTGTAGTTTTGACTTGTGTTTCACTGATGATGAGTGATGTTGATCATCAGTTCATGTGTCAGTTGGCCATCTGGATGTCTTTGGAAAAATGTATATTCAAGGCTTCTGCCCATTTTTTATTGGATTATTCATTTTGAGATAAATTAATTGTATTTGAGATACAATAAATTGCATAAGTTCTTTATATATTTTGGATACTAAGCTTTTATCAAATATGTCATTTGCAATTATTTTCTCCAATTCCTTAGGTTGTCTTTTAGTTTTCTTATTGTTTCACTTGCTGTGCAGAAGCTTTTTATTTTGATGAAGTCCTAATAGTTAATTTCTGCTTTTGTTTCCCTTACCTCAGGAGACGTAATTAGAAAGAACTTGCTACAGCCAATGTCCAAGAGTTTACTGCCTATGTACTTCTGTAGGATTTTTATGGTTTCAGGTGTCACATTTAGGTCTTTACTCCATTTTGAATTTACCTTTGAGTATTGCATAAGAAAGTGGTCCAGTTTCATTCCTCCGCATGTTGCTGTGTCCAGTTTTTCCAACACCATTTGTTGAAGAGACTGTCTTCTTCCCATTGGATATTCTTTATTGTTTTGTCAAAGATTATTTGACAGAGTTGTGGGTTCCTTTCTGGGTTTTCTATTCTCTCCTATTGATCTATGTGTCTATTTTTCTGTCAATGTCATACTGTTCTGATTACTACAGCTTTGTAATATAGCTTGAAGTCCAGAATTGTGATGCCTTCAGCGTTGCCTTCCTTCTTCAAGATTGCTTTGGCTATTTGGAGTCTTTTACGATTCCATATGAACTTTAGGATAGTTTTTTCTAGTTCTGTGAAAAATGTTGTTGGTATTTTGATAAAGATTGCATTAAACCTGTAGATTACTTTGGGTAGTATAGACATTTTAACAATATTTGTCCTAATCCATGAGCATGGAATGTCTTTCCATTTTTTTTGTGTCATCTTCAATTTCTTTCATCAGTGTTTTGTACAGATCTTTCATTTCTTTGATTAGGCTTATACCTAAGAATCTTATTGTTTTTGATGCAATAGTAAATGGGATTGATTTCTTAATTTCTCTTTCTGCTGCTTCATTATTGGTGTATAGAAATGTAACAGATTTCTGTATGTTGATTTTGTATCCTGAGAGTTTTCTGAATTTATCAGTTGTAGCAGTTTTTTGGTGCAATCTTTCAGGTTTTCTACATAGATTATCATGCCACCTGAAAATAGTGAAAGTTTGACTTCTTCCTTGCTGATTTAGATGTCCTTTATTTCTTTTTGTTGTGGGATTGCTGTGGCTAAGTTTTCTAGTACTACGTTAATTAACAATGGTGAGAGTGGACATCCTTGTCCTATTCCTGACTGGAGAGGAAAAGCTCTCAGTGTTTCCCCATTGAGAATATTAGCTGTGGGTTTTTGTATATGGCTTTTATGATGGTGAGGCATGTTCCCTCGAAACCTACTTTGTTGAGGGTTTTTATCATGAATAGATGTTGTACTTTGTCAAATAATTTCTCTGCATCTATTGAAAAGATCTTACGGTTTTTATCCTTTCTTTTATTAAAGTGATGTATCATGTTGACTGATTTGCAAATATAGAAACACACTTGCAAACCAGGAATAAATCCCATTTGATCATGGTGAATGATTTTTTTAATGTATTATTGGATTCAGTTTGCTAGTATTTTATTGAGAATTTTTGCATCCATTTTCATCAGAGATATCAACCTGTGGTTCTTTTTTCTCATGGAGTCTTTTTCTGGTTTTGATATCGAGTAATGCTGGCCTCATAAAATAAATTTGGGTTTTCTTTCTTTTTCTATTTTTTTTTGGAATAGTTTAAGAATAATAGGTATTAACTCTTCTTTAAATGTTTGGTAGAATTGGCCTGTGAAGCCATCTGGCCCTGGACTTTTGTTTTTTGGGAGGTTTGCTTGTTTTTGTTGTTGTTGTTGTTGTTGTTTTTTAGTTACTAATTCATTTTCTTTGCTGGTTGTCAGTCTGTTCAAGTTTTTTATTTCTTCCTATTTTACTTTTGGTAGTTTATATGTGTCTAAGAATTTGTCCATTTCTTCCTGGTTGTCCATTTAGTTGCCATATAGGTTTTCATAATATTCTCTTATAACTGTTTATATTTGTGTTATTGGTTATTTCTCTTCTTTAGTTTGTGATTTTATTTATTTGGGTGCTTTCTCTTTTCTTTGTGTTAAGTCTGGCTAGAGGTATATCAATTTTATGAATTTTTTTCAAAGAACCAGCTCCTGGTTTTATTTATCTGTTCTATTGTTTTGTTTTGTTTTAGTTTCTATACCATTTATTTCTCCTCTAATCTTTATTGTTTCCTTTTTTATTCTGGCTTTTGCCTTCATTTTCTGTTCTTTTCCTAGCTGCTTTAGGTGTAAGATTAGGTTGTGTATTTGAGATTTTTCTTGCTTCTTGAGATAGGCCTATATTGTATATAATTCCTTCTTAGAACAGCTTTTGCTGCATCCGAAAGGTTTTGAAACATTGTGTTTTCATTTTCATTTGTTTCCATGTATTTTTTATTTCATCTTTGATTTCCTGGTTGACCCATTCAGTGTTTAGTAGCATGTTGTTTAGCCTCATTTGTGGTCTTTCCAAACTTTTTCATGTGGTTGACTTCCAGTTTTATAGTGTTGTCATCAGAAAAGTTTCATAGGGTGATTTCAATCTTTTTATATTTGTTGAGGCCTGATTTGTGACCTACTATCTGATCTACTCTGGAGAGTTTTTATGCATAATAGGAAAGAATGTGTATTCTCGTGTTTTAGGTTGGAATGTTCTGAATATATGGTAAGCCCATCTTGTCCAGTGTGTCATTCAAAGCTAATGTTTCCTTGTTTATGTTCTATTTAGATGAATCTGTCCATTGATGTAAGTGGGTTATTGAAGTTCCCTATTATTATTGTGTCATTATCCATTTGTTCCTTTATTATTAATTGTTTTATATATTTGGGTGCTCCCATTTTGGGTGCATAAATATTTACAGTTGTTAGATCTTCTTGTTGGTTGTCTCCTTTATTATGATATACCACCCTTCTTCATCTCTTATTACACACTTTATTTTAAAGATTAGTTTTATCGATGTAAGTATTGCTACTCTGGCTTTCTTTCGACATCCATTGGCATGATATATGTTTCTCCACACCGTCACTTTCAAAGTGCAGGTGTCTTTAGGTCTAAAATGAGTCTCTTGTGGGCAGTATATAAATGGGTTTTGTTTTTTCATCCATTTTGACACCCTATGTCTTTTGATTGGAGCATTTAGTACATTTACATTCAAAGTAATTTTTGATAAATATGTATTTAGTCTCATTTTATTATTTGTGTTATCATAGTTTCTAGAGATTTTATCTGATCCTTTCTTATCTTTGTCACTTTTGATTTCTCCTTTGCACTCAAAAAGTCCCCTTCAATATTCCTTGCAGGGCTGGTTTAGTGGTCATGAACTCCTTTAGTTTTTGTGTGTCTGGGAAACTCTTTATCTCTCCTTCTATTCTGAAATACAGTTTTCCTGGATAGAGTAACCACAGCTGCAGATTTTTTTTTTCCATTCAGCTGTTTGAATATATCATTCTGCTCCCTTCTGGCTTGCCAAGTTTCTGTCGAAAAATCTCCAGCTAGCCTATGGATTTTCCCTTGTAAGTTAAGGACTTCTTTTTCTTGCTGCTTTTTATAATTTTTCCTTCATCACTGTATTTTGCAAATTCAATTACAATATGTTTTGGTGTTGGCCTGCTTTTGTTGATTTTGATGGGAGTTCTCTGTGCCTCCTGGATCTGGATGTCTGTGGAAACAAAACTTCCTCCACTTCCCTATATTAGGGAAGTTTTCTGTTATTATTTCTTGAAATAAATTTTCTTTCCCTTTTTCTCTCTCTTCTTTTGGGACTCCTATAATACAAATGTTCTTACATTTGATGGAGTCACTGAGTTCCCTAAGTCTATTCTAGTGTTCCCATATTATTCTATCTTTTGTTCAGCTTCATTATTTTCCATTATTTTGTGTTATGTCACTAATTCAGTTATCTACTTCTTCCAGCCTGCTCTTCATTGCATCAAACCTGTTTCAAATCTCATTTATTGTATTCTTTATTTCTGGTTGATTCTTCTTTAAATCTTTTATGTCTGTGTAAGTGTCTCTCTGATGTCTTCTATTCTTTTCCCAAGCTGAGTGAGTATCCTTATGATTGCTGCTTTCAATTCTCCATCAGGCATACTAATTATATCTGCTTCGATTAGATCTCTGACTGTGGCCTTATCTTGTCATTTCATTTTGGATAAATTCCTCTGTCTTTGCATTTTGTCTAAGACTCTGCCTTCTTCTCTGCGTTAGAAAAGCAAGTTATGTCTCCTGCTTCTCAAAGTAATGGCTTTACGAAAATGAAGTCATGTAGTGCCCAGGGCTTGGTGCTTTACAGAGTGCCTCCAGTGTGTGTTACATGCACTCTGTTATTGTTACTGTTTTGTGGCTATTCTATCCTTTATGCCAGTCATCTGCAGAGGGTCTCCTTGGCTGCTGTGGGCACTGTTTAGTTCCTGGCCTGAAAGTGGCAAGTTTTATCTAGGTGTCCTCTGGTGTGCTTGTGAAATGAGACCTGACACCACCCCCACTGGAACTGAGGCTCTACAAAACTCTGGTTCAGAGACATGGACTGGGCAGGGATTTGTGCTTGTCTTCTGGGGGAATGCTTTGTCATTGGGAAAGAGGCAAGCCTGACTGAGAAGGGCAGTGCCCCCCAACACACACACAGCACAGGGTAGGTGGGGCTTACTGTAAGCAAGTTAGACAGGCAGTGTAGGTGCTATGCTGCTTCTCTCAGGTGGCTCTGTGTGTATGCTGAGGGGCAGGGGAGGAAAATGATGCCCGCCAACTCCTTTGTTCCTGGAGAGACATCTCTGTGAATGCTTCCTCTCCAGGAAGTGCTCTTAGAATAGTGAATAATCTTCGCTCCTGTGTGTTCCAGGCATTTTTCAGATTGCTGTTTATATGCTGTCTCTGGGTTTATTTCTGCCTTCTTTCCAGGAGCAGCATAGTGCCTTCTGGGCTCTATCCTACTCAAGCTTGCAGATCTTTAAAACTCCAGTCTTTAGAGATGGTGTGGACAGAGGCTTGTGCTGGTCTTTTTGGGGAAGGACCAAACATGTTGGGAGTGAGGCAAGCTTGACTGAGAAGGGAAGTCCCACCAGAGCACAAGGGCACAGAATTTGGTATAAACAAGTTAGGCAGCCAGTGTCAGTGCTGAGCTGTCCGTGGCTATGTTTATGCTGAGGGGTAGGGGAGGAAAATGGAACTGGCTCCTTTGTTACCTTTGAGGCATCTCCCTGAACACTCCCTCTCAGGGAAGTGCTCCTAGAATAGTGAATAACATCCCGTGTGTGCCCCAACTGTTTTTCAAATTGTTCTTTCCATGCTTTCTGCCCCCAGGATTGTTTGCCTGCCTTCTTTCTAGGAGCAGTGCAGTGGCTTCCATGCTCTATCCCAGTCAAGCCAGCTGACCTTTAAAACTCCAGGCTTTAAGCCCTGTTATTTGCACAAGTCATGAAATTCAGCCCTTCTCATTTTCCAAGCCAATGGCTTTGAGGAAATATTCTCCTGTGCATTCCCCTGGTGCTCTACTCTCTTTTGCCCTTCTCCATGACTATGGCTCCTTCCCCTCAACAGCACCCACAATCTGTTTCTCCCCTAAACCATGTCCCCACACTTCCTACCCTCTTTGATGTGGACTCTTCTCTCTCTTTAGTTTTGCAGTTTGTTCTGTTGACTTTAGGTTGACTTATTGGGTATTTAGGATGATTTGATAGTTATCTAGTTGTTTTTACTGGATGAGGTGAGCCTAGGGTCCTCCTACTCTGTTGCCATCTTTCTCTCCTCTATTCATACATTTTAAGTAAGATTTCAAATATTTCTTTTACATGTTATCAAAATTCCATAAAACTATATTTCAAAATTGTGGAAAAAATGAAACATGTCTATTTCTTAGTAACTGCCTTACAGAAATTAAAAATATTTCTACCAGGAACATTATATACATTATGGACTTAAACTTTGCTATCTTGAGGGAAAAGATTAATGTGATTATTACATATATATCACATATAATTTGGATATATTGTTCCAAGAGAAAAAGACTCATACCTGTACATCACAAAGTACTCAAATACCTCTTGAGATGTCTAACAAAATATGTAGAACATGAGATTTTGATTTCCAACTATCAACATAAAGAAATGGAAGTGTGTGACATCTGATATCTGACATCTAACATCTTACACTATAGCTCATCCAATTCTGTAGGTACATTCTAATCTCATTAAATGAATGTGTGTAGGCAAACAATTCTCAACAATTCTACTGCCATTTCCTAACAAAATTTAAGGGACATTCTGTAATAGGAGAACAACTCTTGAAGGAGCCTACCAAGTCACTAAAAAGATGCTCCCAATCACAGTAATATATGCAAATATTAGTTATTTTTTTAAATGTCAGTCTTAATTTCAAGTTTTGATTGTTGCACAAATATATAAATTCTTTGTTAAATATTTTAAGATGGTAAAATATCTTGTCCCATTCAAATGACAAATAGAAGTCAATGAGCATATAAAGATTCTATTGTGCACCTTCACTGTCCATATATATGCACAATGATAACAATGATTCTGTTAATTCTAGTTAAATCTGATTCAGAAGTTCAAAAGTATGTAAGGAACTGCATGGAGATTTGTTTCAGAGATGGACAGAGGAACTATTTGTTTAAACAAAAGTGAATTATCTCTCATTTAAGAATCTTCATTTAACCAAAGATATGTCCCACTTATAAAGCTTTAGTGTTTGTACTTTTATTAAGAAAGATTTAATAGGAGGAGTAAAATTTCATTAAAGCTCATCTTATTTAATCTTTCCTCATTTGTGTCTCATTTTTTAAATCATAATCATTGTTTTGTACCTGCTAAGTACATGGATCATAATGTATTTTGGATGTTCCCTAAATGGATTGCAACTTTAAAGTATTTCAAAACTCCAGAACCACTAGATCTAGAGGTTGCAAATCTAAACCCACCCAAGCACACTTGCTGATTCACATTCACTAAATGTATTAGCTGAAATAAGCATAATAAATGAAATAGAATAAAATAAAAAACAATTTCACACTAAGTGATGGCTTGACTTATAGGAAGTGGCAGCTCTGATGGCCCACGGCATAGAATTAGTTTTGCCACTTGATAATTTGACTGATCCACTTGAGTGGCCATAAGAGGACATTTTCTGCCTGATTTCAGTATAATCAAGTCACCTGCTCAGCCATTGCTAGGGCCAAGTCAATTTCATTCCACTAAGCACTGAGAGTGTGCAGGGAGTAAAAAGAAGAACAGCTTTCTGCATATATGTGCAGAACTATTGAGCGTTAATGATAGCAGCAATTAACTCTTCCTAATGCATTATTGTGCTTTCCTTTCTGTATAATATGTAAAGTGAAAAGGAGTTAGCCATCTTACTTCCTCAAGTAACCACCCATTCCAATCAGTGCTAATGGTAGGTTTGCTTCTTCACTAATAGATTTTAAATTTACATTTAAAAAATAAAATAATAAAATAATAAAAATAAAATCAACCAGAAAATGTTCAAAAGAAAACATTGTAACACCATATATCTTTCAAAATTAATTCATGTCAATAATGTATTTTACTCTAAGCAGCTATGGTGTGTGTGTGTGTGTGCACACTGTGGCACTTTAGGTTTCATTTATTCTAAAAGTTGACTAAGCTGGTACCATCCCAATATAATGCAAGACAATACATCAAATCACAAGATTGAAATGATCTTAGAAACAATAAAACAACAATGACTTATAAATACAAACTTTAACTCATAAATGGTGACCTTTGCAAAATGTATTTCCATTTATTACCAATGAATAATAAACATTCCCATTGATCAATAAAATTATAAATACCATTTAAGGAAACTCCCATAGTTTATTTTAATTTTCATGCACTTAAATAAAGTTTCATTGACTGCATATACATTTGCTTCCACAAGTTGACATTTTTTGTTTGTTTGTTTGTTTGTTTTAACATACTGGAGATTCTCTCTGGAATGTCAAATGAGCATCAAACAAAACTACTAGATTGGAGTACTGGAGAAATCTACATTGCTTTCACTCTATTAAAAACAGGTGCGTCTAATCTACAGGCACATGGCCCAGATTTTTCAATCTTGAGGGAAAAGATAGCTTTATAGGTCCAGTGTCCAGGTAAAGTGGCTTGAAGAGGGAGGTTCACACAAAAAGGACAATGGAGAAGAAGGTCAAGTCCTACATTGCTAATATTAACACAAAGTAAAAGTGGACACAGTTCAACTGGTTTTTAACCTACAAAAAAAGTAGATAAATAGAGGTAACAGAGAGAGGTAAGATGGCAGACTAGTAGGAGGACTCTAGACTTGCCTCATCCCTCAAACACAGCTAGATAAATATCAAACCATTTTGAATATTTAATAAATATTAAAAAGACTGAGAGAAAAAAATGCACAACTAGACAGAGAGAAGAGACCACCTCATGCAGAGACGTGATTTGGAGGAGAAAAGAATCCTGGGTGCTGTAGAGAGGAAGGATCCCTGGTCACAGAAAGAGATGAGAGAAAGAGGAGCACACAGGATCATACAAGGAAAACATTTCCCCAAAGACATTGACTGGAAAAAACAGAGGGGTTGATTTACATGAGTATTTGCAGCCAGTGAGGTTCAAAGACTGGAGTTTGAGAGGTCCACAGCATGAATGGTGTGGAGTCTGACAGGCACTGCAGTGCTCCTTGGACAAGGAGGGCAGATAGTGCCGTAGCACACAATATGATCTGAGGATCCCCTGAGATGCAAAGGGAGAGACAGTTCTGCCTAGCTGCGGCACATGTGGGAGAGGTGGCATTGCCTCTTAGGGAACAAATGCGCAGGCTGGAGCCATTGTATTCCCTGCCCCTTAAGCACAGGGGCAGAAATACTTGCTGAGGTCGACTAACCTGGACTCAGGCTTTTTGCTGCACTTTACACTGAACTCCAAGCTCCTGCATGTTGGTGCAACTGCCCTTCTGGGAAACCAGCACCAGCCCAGGTGGAGTGAGACAATCCCCCAGAAAACCAAGCATGGGTTTGCAATGTGCCAGGTCCCTAAAGTTTGGAGTTTTGAAACTCAGCCAGCATGCCTGAGATAAAACACAGGGTCCTGAGATAAAACACACTACACTGCAGAGCAGACAGATGGCCCAGACACAAACAAGGTGAAGGCAAGGATCAGACACCTGGGACACATGAGGGGAGATTGTTGGTTGTTCTGTGAGGGCTTCCTGTACAGTGGCAAGTGCAAACTCCCTTCTCCAGAGATGAGCAAGAGGGTTGGTGCCATTTCCCTCCACTACCCCTCAGCATAAACTAACTTTAGTTGACAGCACAGCACCAACAATAGCAGCCCAAACCACGTACACCAAGACCCGCCCGCTGGCACTCTAGGTGCTGATTTACTGGGGCAAATGTGTGTGAGAACCAGAGCATCAGACCCCTCCCCCAGAAGAAAAGCACAGACCACCTGCACATACCATGTCTACTGATCATAGAGTGCTGCAAAGTTTCAGCTCTAATGGAAATAACATCAGGTCTTTTTTAACAAGAAGACCAGAGCATACCTAGTTAAAATTTGCCACACTCACCAAGGGCCAAACACTCCCCACTACAGGCAAGAAGAAACTTCGCAGAGGACTGACCTGAGGGAAAGAACAGCCGAAACACGGCAGAAAAGTGCACACAGCATACATCAGAAACAATTCCTGAAGCACCAGACCCTGGAGAGTATATGAACCCTTCCTCATAAAGCCAATATAGTCAGGAACAGGAAACATAACAGGCTTTTCTAACACACAGAGGAAGACAGACACGTAGATAAATGCCAAGACCAAGGAATTCATCCAAGAAGAAAGAACAAGAAAAGGTGATGGCCAGGGATATAACTGAAACATATATAAGTAATAAGCCTGATCCAGAATATAAAACAATAATCATAAGGATACTAGCTGGGCTTGAGCAAAGCATAGAAGACACCAGGAACTCCCTCACCTCAGAGACAAAATACTTAAAAACAAGTAAGATCAAAATAAAAAATGCTACCACTAAGACGTGAAACTGACTGGATATAATAACTACAAAAAATGGAAGAATCAGAGGAATGAATAAGTGATATAGAAGATAAAATTACAGAAAAGAATGAAGCTTAAAAGAAGACAGAAAGAAAATATTGGATCACGAATGTAGACTTAGGGAACTGAGTGATTCCATAAAGTGTGATAATATTTGTATCATAGGAGTCCCAGAGGAAGAGAGGGAAAAAGGGGCAGGAGGTTTATTGGAGGAAATTATACCTGAAAACTTCACTTCCCCAATATGGGTAAGGAAATAGACATCCAAATCCAGGAGGCACAACAGGCCAACACAAGACATATCATAGTGAAATTTACAAAATATATAGATAAGGAAAAAAATCCTAAAAGAAGAGAAAAGAAGCTCTTACTTACAAGGAAAGACAAATCAGGTTAGCAGCAGATCTCACCACAGAAACATAACAGGGCCAAAAGAAAGTGGCATGATATGTTCAACGTGCTGAATGGGAAAAATATGCAGCCAAGAATACTAATCTAACAGGCTGCTATTCAGAACAGAAGATGAGATAAAGAGTTGCCAAAACAAACAAAAACTAAAGGAGTTCATGACCACTAAATCAGCTCTCCTAGAAATAGTAAAGGGGATGCATTGAGTGAGAGAGAAAGACCAAAAGCAACAAAAAATAGAAAGGAACAGACAAAACTACTTAACAAGTAATACAATGGCACTAAATTCATATCTACCAATAATCACTCTGAATGTAAATGGACTAAATGCTCCAATCAAAAGACATAGGGTATTAGAATGGATAAAAAATATATAAGACCCATCTATATGCTGCCTACAAGAGACTCATTTTAAACCTAAAGACACCTGCAGATTGAAAGTGAGAAGATGGAGAGAAATTTATCATGCTAATGGACATCACAAGAAACCAAGACTAGGCATACTTATATCAGACAAACTAGGTTTAAAACACAGATTGTAACAAGAGATGAAGAAGGGAAGTATATCACAACAAAGGGATATATCCAACAAGAACTAACAATTGTAAATATTTATGTCCCCAACTTGGGAGCACATATATATATAACAATTAACAAAAAATAAAAATAAAATCATTGATAATAATATAATAATCTTAGCTGACATTAAAACCCCACTTATGACAATAGACAAATGGCCAAACAAAATCAACAGAGAAACAATGGCTTTTAATGACACACTGAAACATGAACTTAACAGATATATTCAAGACATTTCATTCTGAAGTGGCAAAATACACATTCTTTTCAAGTGTACATGGGACATTCTCCAGAATAGATCACATAGTGGGTCACAAGTCATGCCTCAACAAGTACAAAAAGGTTGAGATCATATCATGTATATATTCAGATCACAACACTGCGAAACTTGAAGTCAACAAAAAGAAAAATTTGTAAAGGCCACAAATACATCAGGTTAAAGAATATCCTAGTAAAGAATGAATGGGTCAACAAGGAAATTAAAGAAGAAATAAAAAAACTACAGGGAAACAAATGAAAATGAAAACAGGATGGTCTAAAACATTTGGGTTGCAGCAAAAGTGATCATAAGAGGGAAGTATATAGCAATACAGGCCTACCACAAGAAGCAAGAAGGGTCTCAAATACACAAACTATCCTTATACCTAAAGCAGCTAGAAAAAGAAGTACAAATGAAACTTAAAACCAGCAGAAGAAAGGAAATAATAAAGATAAGAGCAGAAATAAATGATACAGAAACAAAGAAACAAAAAAAACAACAGTAGAACAGATTAATGAAATCAGGAGTTGGTTCACTGAAATATTTAATATAATTGATAAATAGCTAGCCAGACTTATGAAAAAGAGAAAGGACCCAAATAATTAAAATCATGAATAAGAGAGGAGAGATCACAACAAACACCACAGAAATAGAATTAAAAGAGAAAATTATGAAAAATTATATGACAACAAATTGGGCAGTCTGGAAGAAATGGTTAAATTACTAAAAACATATAAACTACCAAAACTGAAACAGGAAGATATAGGAAATTTGAACAGACCATAAACAACAAAGAAAGTGGATTGTTAATCAAAAATCTCCCAGCAAAAAAAAAAAGTCCAGGGCCAGATGTTTTCCCAGGGGAATTCTACCAGACATTTAAAGAAGGGTTAATGCCTATTCTTTTCAAACTGTTCCCCCCAAAAAATGGAAATGAAAGGAAAAGTTCCAAATTCATTATATGGGACCAGCATTACCTTCATGCCAGAACCAGACAACAACTCCACTAAAAAAGAGAATTAAAGGCCAATATCCCTCATGAACATGGATGCAAAAATTTTCAATACAATACTAACAAATTGAATCCAACAGTACATTAAAAGAATCACTCCCTTAAATCAAGTGGGATTTATTCCTGGTTTGCAAGTGTGGTTCAATATTCAGAAATGAACCAATGTAATATACCACATTAATAAAAGAAAGGATAAGAACCATATGATCCTCTCAATACATGCACAAAAAGCATTTGACAAAATACAGCATCCATTCTTGATTAAAACCCTCAAAAAAGTATGTTTAGAGGGAACATACCTCAACATCATAAAGGCCATATATGAAAGACTCACAGCTAATATCCACAATGGGGAAAAACTGAGAGCTTTTCGTCTAAAGTCAGGAAAAAGGGATGGCCACTCTCACCATTGTTATGTAACATAGTACTGGAAGTCCTAACTTCAGCAATCAGACAACAAAAAGAAATAAAAGGCAGTCAAACTGGCTAGAAGTCAACCTTTCACTATTCACAGATGACATGATACTCTGTGTAGAAAACCTGAAAGACTCCACCAAAAAATTTCTAGAACTATTACACAAATTCAGTAATGTTGCAGAAGAAAAAAAATCAATGTACAGATTTGTTGCATTTCTATACAGCAATAATGAAACAGCAAAAAGAGAGATTTCTCAAGGAATTGATCACATTTACAGTTGCACCAAATATCATAAGATACTGAGGAATAAACCTAACCAAAGAAGAATAGATCTGTACTCTGAAAACTATAGAACACTAATGAAAGAAATTGATGATACAAAGAAATGGAAAACATTCTATGCTCATGGATTGAGCTCCTGCTCTCCCTCAGTCTCTCTCTCTCTTTCTCAAATAAATAAATATTTTTTTAAAATGTCTATATTACCCAAAGCTATCTACACATTTAATGAAATCCCTATCAAAATACTATCAGCATTTTTCACAGAACTAGAACAAACAATCCTAAAATTTGTACAAAGCCACAAAAGACACTGAATAGCCAAAACAATTATGAAAAAGAAAAGCAAAGCTGGAGACATCAGAATTCTGAACTTCAAGTTATATTACAAAGCTGTTGTGATGAAGAAAATATGGTATTGGCACATAAACAAACACATAAATCCATGAAACAGAATAGAAAACCCAGAATTAGATCCACAACTATATGGTCAACTAGTCTTTGACAAAGTAGGAAAGAATATCCAATGGAAAAAGACCATCTCTTCAACAAATGATGTTAGGAATTCTGGACTGTGACATGCAAAAGGAAGAAAATGGACTTACACCATACACACACAAAAAAATTCAAAATGGATGAAAGACGTAAATGTGAGACAGGAAACCATCAAAATCCTAGAGAACACAGTCAGCAACCAGTTTGACATCAGCCATAGTAACTTTTCACTATATACATCTCTGGAGGCAAGATAAGCAGAAGCAAAAATTAGCTATTGGGACTTTAAAAAGATAAAATTTTCTGCACAGCAAAGGAAACAATTAACAAAACTAAAAGGCAACCTTCAGAATGGGAGAAGATATTTGCAAATGGCATATCTGATAAAGGGTTAGTATCAAAAATACATAAAAACTTAACACCCCAAAAACAAATAATCCACTTAAGAAATGGGCAGAAGATGGGGGCCTGGGTTTTTCAGTCAGTTGAGTGTCTGACTCCACAGGTCATGATCTCAGGGTTGTGGGATTGAGCCCCACATCAGGCTCCATGCTCAGTGGGAAGTCTACTTGGCATTATCTCTCTCCCTCTCCCTCTGTCCCTCCCCACCTGCCTATAATAATAAATAAATCTTTAAAAAAAAAAAGAAATGGACAGAAGACATGAATAGAAATTTCTCCAAAGAAGACATCCATATGGCCAACAGACACATTAGAGATGCTCAACATCATTCATCATCAGGGAAATACAAATCAGAACAAGGAGATATTGACTCAAACATGTCAGAATGGCTAAAATTAACAACAGAGGAAAAAAAATAATTGCTGGTGAGGATGGGGAGAAAGGGAAGCCCTCTTGCAATGTTGGTGGGAATGCAAACTGGTGTCGCCACCCTGGAAAATGGTATGGATGTTCCTCAAAAAGTTAAAAATAGAACTACCCTACAATCCAGCAATTGCACTACTAGGTGTTTACATAAAAGATACAAAAATACTGATTTGAAGGGACGCATGTTTATAGCAACATTATCAACAATGGTCAAATTATGGAAAGAGCCCAAATATCCATTGATTGGTGAATGGATAAGGAAGCTGTGTGTGTGTGTATACTGAATATTGAATATGAAAATTACTGAATATTATGAATATTACTCAGCCATAAAAAAGTATGTAATCTTGCCAAATGCAAAGACTTGGATGGAACTAGAGTTTATTATACTAAGTGGAATATTTCAGTCAGAGAAAGACAAATACAATGTGATTTCACTTATATGTGGAATTTAAGAAATGAAACAGATGCACATCGTGGCAGGGTGGGGGAAGAGAAGAAAGCCATAAAACAGACTCTTAACTATAGAGAATAAACTGAGGGCTGCTAGAGGGGAGGTAGGCAAGTAGATGGGTTAAATGTGTGACGTGTATTAAAGAGGGTACTAGTGATGAGCACTGGTTGTTGTATGTAAGCAATAAATTACTAAATTCCACTCCTGAAACTAATATATGTCAACTAACTAGAATTAAAATAAAAACTTGTAAAAAAAAAAGAGAGAGAGAGAGAGAGAAAGAGAAAAAGAAAATAAAGGGTAGATAAGTAGATATTGGCAAAGAATAGCTCAGAGGCATATTCTCCCATCATCCACAGTTTGAATGAGAGATGGTAAAGAGGTTTCAGATGCAAGAGGATCAGTTCACCAAGCTAGACACTAAACATTGACTGTCTTAGGTGAATACACCTACTGGCGGAATTCTGGAAAAAGTGCATTTGAAAGGTATAGCAAATCAATCTGCATATGATTTATTCCCACATTAGTTGAGCCATTCAAGGGGAAAAAAAACTGCTACAAAAATAATTGAAAGATATCACATACTATTAAATTCCACCTAGATTACTACTATTTTAGCCCATGTTTTATTTCACATTCTGTGATATGATTCATCTTTTTTTCCCTAGGAATTAAGTACATAATCTTACAAACCATCTATATTAGTAAAATGAAATGGTGATCATACCTAATGTAATTAGACAGTGTAGAAATACTCTTTCAATAAGCTAAGACTTATAAAAGATTATATCTTTCATTTATTGAGGTTATTCTTTCCTTTTAGGGTTCGCTTTTCAATCTGCCCACACTTCTCAGTTACAAAAAAAAAGTTATGCAATATTATCTGCTTTTAATAAAATTTATTTTTCCTAAGTGTCTCATTTCTAATTTAAATCATAGATGTGCAAAATAACAAACATGAATCTAACTTACTAGAACAGACTGAGAGTTGAAAGAGAATATTGATATTTACAAAAAAAATTGGCTCTAAATCACGTGAAATCTTTGTCCTTAGTTATGTTTTTAAGATTGGGGGGATTATATTAAATTCTAAATTATCTGTGTTGAGTGGAAGGGTTATTGAAATGCCAAGATAAATCTGATACCTTATTCTTGCTCCAGGGAATTTGGCTTTCTTTTTCTTTTTACATGTCTGATATAGAAGCAAACAAGCAGAGAAGGAGACAAAAAACAGACAAGTAAGAGTAAAGCTAGAGTGACAGAGTGTCCTACATCTTTATATCACTGTCTCTGCAAACAAATTTTTCAAAGTGAAATAATGAAGCAAGTATTGGCTGGAGATGAGGTTTTTATTCTAACATATGAATACTTCCAGAAGAGGAGTTAAGATAACAAAAGAGGTAAACTTGGTCACTTATTAATTCCTTGTCCTTGATAGAAAGAGCCCAGATCTTGTTGGGTTAAAATTTGTTCACCTTAGTTTGGAAAATGGCAAAAGAGAAAAGTCATTGTGGTCTAAAATTATTATTTAAAAATAAATCAAAGATGATACCAATAATACTAAATTTATTTGCGATTATATTTAGAAGAAAAAAGTAATAGACAAAATTTACTGAATATTCTGTATGCCTGATAATGTGCTGTACATACATTATTTCATTTACTCTTTTTTTAACCACACACAGGTTAAGAGTACAAGCTCTGGAATCAGGACTCCCGAGCTGAAATTTTATGGACACCATTTATGGAGATAGGTACTCTTAATATTCTAATGTTATAGATAAAGGAATTGTGCCACAGGACTTAGAAGGTAATGTGACATTTTCAAGAATCAATCTACCATAAATGTTGGCCATAAGATTTCAGCTCAGGAGTCCTGACTCCAGAGCTTGTACTCTTAACCCCAGAGAGGTTTAAAAAAAGAGCTTATTTTTTTTTCAGGGTTAGGGGAGGATTAATCAATATCTGAAGAATTTGGAAGTGTTTTTAATTTTTAATTTTATTTTCAAATGTTTATTTAAATTCAAATTAGTTTACATATAGTGTAATATTGATTTCAGGAGTAGAATCTAATGATTTATCACTTAACATCATATAACACCCAGTGCTCAACATAACAAATGCCATCACCCATATAGCCCATCCCCTGCCCACCTCCACTCCGTCAATCCTCAGTTTGTTCTCTATAGTTAAGAGTCTCTATTGTTTGCTTCTTCTCCATTTTTCCCCTTCCCTTATGCTCATCTGTTTTGTTTCTTAAATTCCACATATGAGTGCAATCATATGGTATTTGTCTTTCTCTGACTGACTTATTTCACTTAGCATAATACACTCTAGGTCTATCTATGTCACCACAAGCTGCAAGATTTCATTCTTTTTGATGGCTGGGTAATATGTCATTGTGTGTGTGTGTGTGTGTGTGTATCATATTTTATATATACATAATATATAACATCTTCTTTATTCATTCATCAGTCAATGAACATTTGGGCTCTTGCCATAGCTTGGCTACTGTTGATAATGCTGCTATAATAATGGGTGCATGTGTCCCTTTGAATCTCTATTTTTCCAGCCTTTGGGTAAATACCTAGTAGTGCAATTGCTGGGTCATAAGGTAGTTCAATTTTTAACTTTTTAAGGAACCTCCAAACTGTTTTTCCAGAGTGGCTGCAACAGTCTGCATTCCCACCAATAGTGTGAGAGGAATCTCCTTTCTCGGCATCCTTGCCAACATCTATTGTTTGCTGGGTGGTTAATTTTAGTTATTCTGACAGGTGTGTGGTGGTATCTCATTGTAGTTTGATTTGGATTTCCCTGATACTGAGTGATGTTGAGCATCTCCTCATGTGTCTGTTGGCCATCTGGATGTCTTCTTTGGAAAAAATGTCTATTCATATCTTCTGCACATTTCTTTTCTTTTCTTTTTTTTTTATTTGTTCTGTTAGTCACCATACAATACATCATTAGTTTCTGATGTAGTGATCTATGATCCATTGTTTTTGTATAACACCCAGTGCTCCATGCAATACGTGCCCTTCTTCATACCCATCAATGGGCTAACCCATTCCCCACCCCCCTCCCTTCTAAAACCCTATTTGTTTCTCAGAGTCCATACTCTGTCATGGTTCATCTCTCTCTCCAATTTCCCTCCCGACATTTTTCCCTTCCTTCTCCTAATGTCCTCCATGCTATTCCTTATGTTCCACAAATAAGTGAAATCATACGATAATTGACTTTCTCTGCTTGACTTATTTCACTTAGCATAATCTCTTCCAGTCCCATCCAAGTTGATGTAAAAGTTGGGTATTCATCCTTTCTGATGGCTGAGTAATATTCCATTATATATATGCACCACATCTTCTTTATCCATTCATTTGTAGAAAGGCATCACGGCTCTTTCCAACGTTTGGTTATTGCAGACATTGCTGCAATGAACATTGGGGTGCATATGGCCCTTCTTTTCACTACATCTGTGTCTTTGGGGTAAATACCCAGGAGTTCAATTCCTGGGTCATAGGGTAGCTGTATTTTTAATTTTTTGAGGAACCTCCACACTGTTTTCCAAAATGGCTATACCAACTTGCATTCCCACCAACAGTGTAAGAGGGTTCCCCTCTCCCCACAACATCTCCAACATTTGTCGTTTCTTTCCCTGTCCATTTTTGCCATTCTAACTGGTGTAAGGTGGTATCTCAATGTGGTTTTGATTTGAATTTCCCTGATGGCTAAAGATGATGAACATTTGTTCATGTGTCTGTTAGCCATTTCGATGTCTTCTTTGGAGAAGTGTCTTTTCATATCTTCTGCCCAATTTTGACTTGATTATTTGTTTTTTGGGTGTTGAGTTTGAGAAGTTCTTTATAGATCTTGGATACCAGCCCTTTATCTGTAGTGTCATTTGCAAATATCTTCTCCCATTCTGTGGCTTGCCTCTTTGTTTTGTTGACTGTTTCCTTTGCTGTGCAGAAGCATTTTATACTGATGAAGTCCCAAAAGTTCATTTTTGCTTTTGTTTCACTAGCTTTTGGAGATGTATCTTGAAAGAAGTTGCTGTGGCTGATGTCAAAGAGGTTACTGCCTATGTTCTCCTCTAGGATTTTGATGGATTCCTGTCTCACATTGAGGTCTTTCATCCATTTTGAGTTTATCTTTGTGTATGGTGTTAGAGAATGGTCGAGTTTCATTCTTCTGCATGTGGCTGTCCAATTTTCCCAGCACCATTTATTGAAGAGACTTTTGTCCATTGTATGTTTTTTCCTGCTTTGTCAAAGATTATTTGACCATAGAGTTGAGGGCCCATATCTGGGTTCTCTATTCTGTTCCATTGATCTATATCTCTGTTTTTGTGCCAGTACCATGCTGTCTTGGTGATCACAAGCTTGATAATATAGCTTGAAATTGGGCAATGTGATGCCCCAGGTTTGTTTTTCTTTTTCAACATTTCCTTGGTGATTCAGGGTCTTTTCTGATTCCATACAAATTTTAGGACTTTTTATTCCAGCACTTTGAAAAATGTCATTGGAATTTTGATCAGGATGGCATTGAAGATATAGATTGCTCTGGGCAGCATAGACATTTTAACAATGTTTATTCTTCTGATCCATGAGCATGGAATATTTTTCTATCTTTTTGTGTCTTCTTCAATTTCTTTCATGAGGGTTCTGTAGTTCCTAGAGTATAGATCCTTTACCTCTTTGGTTAGGTTTATTCCGAGGTATCTTATGGGTTTTGGTGCTATTGTAAATGGAACCATTTCTCTAATTTCTCTTTCTACAGTTGCATTGTTAGTGTAAAGAAAGCAACTGATTTCTGTGCATTGCTTTTGTATCCTGCCACATTACTGAATTGCTGTATGTGTTCTAATAATTTGGGGGTGGATTCTTTTGGGTTTTCCACATAAAGTATCGTGTCGTCTGCGAAAAGAGAGACTTTGACTTCTTCTTTGCCAATTTGAATAGCTTTTCTTTCTTTTTGTTGTCTGATTGCTGTTGCTAGGACTTCTAGTATTATGTTGAACAATAGTGGTGAGAGTGGGCATCCTTGACCTGTTCCTGATCTTAAGGGAAAGGCTCTCAGCTTTTCCCCATTAGGGATGATATTCGCTATGAGTTTTTCATAGATGGATTTTATGAACTTGAGGAATGTTCCCTCTATCCCTATACTCTGAAGAGTTTTCATTAGGAAAGGATGTTGTATTTTGTCAAATGCTTTTTCGGCATCATTTGAGAGGACCATATGGTTTTTCTCCCTCCTCTTATTAATGTGTTCTATCACATTGATTTGCAAATGTCGAACCACCTTGCATCCCAGGTATAAATCCCACTTTGTCGTGGTGGATGACCTTTTTAATGTATTAGTAGATCCTATTAGCTAGGATTTTGTTGAGGATTTTGGAATCCATATTTATCAGGGATAGTGGTCTGAAATTCTCCTTTTTGATGGGGTCTTTGCCTGGTTTGGGGATTAAGGTAATGCCGGCCTCATAGAATGAGTTTGGAAGTTTTCCTTCTGTTTCTATTTTTTGAAATGGCTTCAGTAGAATAGGTATTATTTCATCTTTGAATGTTTGGTAGAATTCCCCAGGGAATCCATCAGGCCCTGGACTCTTGTTTTTTGGGAGGTTTTGGATCCCTGCTTCAATCTCGTTACTGGTTATTGGCCTATTCAGGTTGTCAATTTCTTCCTGTTTCAGTCTTGGCAGCTTATAGGTTTCCAGGAAGGCCTCCATTTCATCCAGATTGCTCAGTTTATTGGCATATAGTTGTTTATAATAATTTCTAATAATTGTTTCCATTTCCTTGGTGCTAGTCGTGATCTCTCCCCTTTCATTCATACTTTCATTAATTTGGGTCCTTTCTCTTTTCTTTTGGATAAGTCTGGCCAGTGGTTTATCGATCTTATTAATTCTTTCAAAGAACCAACTTCTAGCTTCATTGATCTGATCTACTGTGTTTCTGGTTTCTAATTCATTGATCTCTGCTCTAATCTTAATTATTTCTCTTCTAATGTGTGGCTTAGGCATCATTTCTTGCTTTTTCTCTAGTTCTTTAAGGTTGTAGAGTTAGTTGGTGAATTCCGGATTTTTCTATTTTTTGGAGCGAGGCTTGGATGGCTATGTATTTCTGCCTTAGGACCGCCTTTGCAGTATCCCATAGGTTTTGGACCGATGTGTTTTTGTTCTCATTGATTTCCATGAATTGTTTAAGTTCTTCTTTGATTTCCTGGTTGACCCAAACATTCTTGAGCAGAGTGGTCTTTAGCTTCCAAGTGTTTGAATTTTGCAAATTTTTTTCTTGTGATTGAGTTCCAGTTTTAGAGCATTGTGGTCTGAGAATATGCAGGGAATAATCTCAATCTTTTGGTATCATTTGAGAACTGATTTGTGACCCAGTATGTGGTCTATTCTGGAGAAAGTTCCATGTGCACCTGAGAAGAATGAGTATTCTGTTGTTTTAGGGTGGAATGCTCTGTATATATCTATGAAGTCCATCTGGTCCAGTGTATCATTCAAAGCTCTTGTTTCTTTGTTGATTTTGTGCTTAGATGATCTGTCTATTGCTGAGAGTGGAGTATTGAGGTCTCCTACAATTAACGTATTGTTATCAATATGACTCTTTATTTAGGCTAACAGCTGGCTTATGTAGATAGCTGCTCCCATTTTGGGGGCATAGATATTTACAATTGTTAGATCTTCTTGTTGGATAGACACTTTAAGAATGACATAGTGTCCTTCTGTGTCTGTAACTGTGGACTTTAGTTTAAAATCTAATTTGTCTGATATAAGAATTGCTACCCCAGATTTCTTTTGAGGTCCCCTGGCATGGAAGATGGATCTCCATCCCTTCACTTTCAGTCTGGATGTATCTTTAGGTTCAAAATAAGTCTCTTGTAGACAGCATATGGATGGGTCCTGTCTTTTTATCCAATCTGCAACCCTGTGCCGTTTTATGGGAGCATTTAGGCCGTTCACGTTGAGAGTGATTATTGAAAGATATGAATTAATTGTCATCATGTTGCCTGTGAAGACTTTGTTTTTATAGATTGTCCCTGTAAATTTCTGTTGTAGATCACTCTTGGGGTGTTTCTCCTTTTATAGAAGCCCCCTTAATATTTCTTGTAGGGCTTTCTTAGTGGTCACATATTCTTTCAGTTTCTGCTGGTCTTGGAAGCTCTGCATCTCTCCATCCATTCTAAATGACAGCCTTGCAGGATAAAGTATTCTTGGCTGCATGTTCTTCTCGTTTAGTACCCTGAATATGTCTTGCCAGGCCTTTCCGGCTTGCCAGGTCTCTGTGGATAGGTCTGACGTTATTCTGATGTCCCTCCCTCTGTACGTAAGGAATCTCTTCCCCTTAACTGCCCTTAAGATGGTTTCCTTGGTTCTAAGATTTGCAAGTTTTACTATTACATGCCGGGGTGTTGGCCTGTTTTCCTTGATCTTAGGAGGGGTCCTCTCTGCCTCTAGGACATGAATGTTTGTTTCATTCCCCAGATTAGGGAAGTTCTCACCTACGATTTGCTCAAATACATCTTCTAGCCCTCTCTCTCTCTCCACTCCCTCTGGGATTCCAATAATTCTGACAGTGGAACACTTCACGGTGTTACTTATTTCTCTGATTCTATTTTCATGCATTCTGAGTTGTTTTTCCCTGGCCTCTTCTTTTCACTTTTTATCTATTAAATTGTCTTCCAGGTTACCTATTCGTTCTTCTGCCTCACTTACCCTAGCTGTTAGATTATCTAGATTAGATTGGATCTCATTGATAGCATTTTTAAATTCTGCCAATTCAGCTTTCATTTCTGCCCTTAGAGACTCTATGTTGCCATTAATAGATTTCTCCATTCTAGCTACTGTCTTCACAATTGCTAGGCTGAATTCCATCTCTGACATCTTGGTTATATCTGCATCCATTTGTATATCTGTTGCATAAGTCATAATCTGAGTCTTTTCTATTTTGGGGGTCCTTCTCCTAGTCATTCTGTTGAGGGGTGGTTGAGGGAATGTATAGAGTTCAAATTATTGACCAGAACCCAAGCAAGATGCACCTGTTTTCTAGGGACCTTAGGGTTGCTGACCTCTTATTTTCCCACCCTGTCTTCTGGGGGAGGGGCCTGCCGCCCTGTTACTCAGGCAACCCTGTTTGGGCAGAGTTACCCTGTCCCGTGTGGTGGGGGATGGGCCCAGTGGAAACCGGTTTTTGGGGGCTTTTGTTCCCTTGCGGCTTTCTGCATCTCTCCCGAGAGTCAGAGCAGAAGAGTCCGTTTCCAACGTTCTGCCTCATAGCAGAGAGATCGCAGTCTGTTCTTCAGTGACCTCTCCAGCCATAGTCTCTCCATTTCTGTCTGTGCTGCTATAAACTGCAGGGTCCTGGGTTGTGTGCCCCTTCACAGCGCTCCCAATCCTCCCCCAGGTTGGGGCACGTCTCTGCCCTTTGTTCTTCTAAAACCGCCAGCTGCTCCCAGTTTGCAGGCACGACCCCGCCACTCTGGGTTTCCATCCCTGGGGCTGCCCTAAAGTCCTTTCCCCTCCGCTACCGGTCTGGGAGCCTGTGCCCGGTCCCCAGCATGCAAGGCTGTCACTCACCGGTGGTGTAGGATCCCCATGGCCAGGCTCCCTCCCACTGCCCTTTATCCTCTGAAATCTGCCCACGGAATCAGGGCTCCCTGCTTCGTACCTCAAAACCAACTGCCCACGATATTCTGTTTGTAGAGATCCAGATCTATTTTCTTGCATCTCAGGCTGATTTCGTGGGTGCTCAGAGTGGTCTGGTAGATATCGAGCTCAATTCCAGGGACCAGTTGAAATAGGGTCCCCTATTCTTCTGCCATATTTTCTTTCCTCCTCTTTTAGAAGGTTTGTTATCACTCTTTCCATTTTGCACTCATTATACTTATGCTCACAGAAATGTGCCCCACTTTATTGTTATGGTATGCTCCTTTGTCTCTCTACACATTCAAAAATCATTACCACATAATTATTTCTTTTGTCTGACACATTCTCACCCCCTCTCTTTCTTGGAGTCCTGTTTTACATATGCACAGAGATAAATTTATCTTATAACTGCTTACATATTGGGACACTCTCGCAATCTGAAGGATGAGTTCTTTGGAGGATAGGGTCATTTCATATTAAACTTTGAATCCTTATTTCTAGGCACATAACAGATGCTGACTCAATACTTGATAAATGAGTTGAATGAACAAGACATTACACAAATAAATGTACCACTTCAACCTTAAAAAACATAAAAATTAAAACAATGTTTTCCAATGAAAACTATGAATAACTTTTAATTATGCATTGTTTGGGATATCATAATTAATTGAGAAATATCTACATATTGGCTGTCCTTTCCATCTCTTTGTGTATACCAAGGAAATTTGAATGTGGTGGGAAGACTATAAACATGTTCAATGTAATCACATAATTGGATTTCTTTGTTTTATATTTAGTTGAGGATCAATGTAAATTTGATAGGACAAATTAAAAATGTAAGACTAAGTGTTTTGAAAAAAGACAAATTCCATTTAAACTAACAAGTAATTATTAAGTTGCTCGAAATAACATTTAAAATGTACAAAATGAAGTAAAAATAAAATGGGACACATTAGGAGAAAAATTAGGAAGAGTATACAATCAGAAAGCCAAAAGCCCACAAGGTTTTCAAGAAGAAAGGCATGACTACTGAAGATCCATAAAGGAAAATAAACACTTAATTTAAAAAGAGAAAGAATTTTAATAAAGTTATGGAGTATATGAAATACAGTTTTAGGTCATTCTTGGATGGATCAACCATAGAAAGGAAAGGGAGTACTTCTGAGTCTGGAAAGAAGGATAAGTGTAATCTAATGCATGATTTAGCTCAGGTAGGATATGGTTTGACCATTATGGCAAGACGGCAAACTGTTGAGCAGTACAGTCTTCAATGCATATAGGCTTTTAATTTTTTTTGTTTCATTGTTATAGAAGAATATTAATGAAAGAGAATATACATTGTCCCTTTCAAAAAATTTGTTAATTCCTTACCTGTTCATTTATTATCTTTCTATACCCAATACAGGTGATAAAATTTAGAAATAATTTTTCAGTTTTCTATCCTGTGAACAGAAACACTGCATACAATACACCCTTTTCCTAACTAGAGAAATATGAATGGCCAATTAACTTCTTTCCTTCCTTCCAAAACTCCATGCACTGTAGCTTTACGGTGATGATGCTTAATCTTGGTATACTTTCCCTTCCACCATCTTTGATTTCTACTTGTCTTCCAATAACTCCCCTACTCCTTCATGAGAAACTGCAAACAAGTGACTGAGACTTCAAATTAATAAATTAAAAATTAAAAATAATCAGGCTATAGGGAACCTACTAACAGATGGAACACTACACTAGAGTACTTTCAACAGTCTCAAGTTGACAGTCTATTTTTCTGGGTAGCAAGAATTCATGTAATAATTCCTAGGAGTCCACAAAGGATGGCAGTGGCTTTTTCAAGTAATCAAATTGATAGAGATGTCATCATAGAAGTTCTTGTTTTTGTGTACATTTGACATGCCAGAGATATCATTTACTTTATCTGACATCCTTGACCCTGCCATTCTGAAATCAAAAACCCTAAAATGGCATACAATTAGTAACACTAAGGAGTTTTTAAGAATCAAAGTGTAACTGGTGCTCAATAATTATTCATTAAATAATTGTTGAAAGAACTTGATATTCATAGCAAATTGACAGACATACTATTCAAGTATTTTATTTTTACTTTAAAGATTTATTTTAAAAATTATATAATAATTATATATAATTAATATCCTGCTATATTAATTCAGAAGTTCCCATGTCAAAAGAGATTCTGTATTTATAATAAGTTTTTGCTCATCTTCATAAGTAGAGCAAACCAGAGGGAAGAGCATACACAAAGTCATGGATGTGGGAAAGGAGCATGGGGTATCTGACGAATAGAGAGAAGCTTAATGAAGTTATACAGTACATGGTATTTGAGGAAGGACTTGTGGGAGGTGGGGATAGAAAGTTATGCTGAAGCAGGTCAGAAAGTCTTTCCATTTTAAGGAATTTGAACTTTATTTTGCTGTCAGTGAAAAGGCATAGAAGAGTTTCAAGCAAGGGATAATAACAGATCTGTATTTTTGAAAGATCAGAACAGTGTTAGAAGAAGTCTGGTCTGTTGACTACAAGCAGGAATAATACTAAAGTAATGTCCTTTTTGGATTTTAAACAAGGATGGATTATGGAAACTATGTGTTTTCTTTTCAGCTAATTTTTATGTTTAATTTTTGGAAAACCACAATATATCAGTAAAAGTTATATAAAATTTCAGTTAATATTGATTGCAAATTACTAATATAAAATTAAAGTAAATTTTAATAATGCAAATTATTAAAGGATTGCTCATTGCTGGTCAAATGAACAAAACTAATATATAGGGAAACACATGGTTTTAGTTGGAATTCCTCAAAAAACATACAAAAAAAGAGAATTTTATTTTACATACCTCTTTAGAAATGAACAACGTAAGCAATGTCATGTGAAGATAGACCTTTTTTTTGTTCTATCTCTAACAGAAACAACCCAAGGATGGCTTGTGGGAAACTGTGATCACTAACTCCAATAGATGTCACCTTCAAAAAAAAAAAAAGGGCCTATCATGAACACCCCTATGGTTTCTTAATCACTCCTTATGAATTTGTTATCTCAGTAAGTTCTAACAGGAGTTGAACTAGACTATAATTGGGACAAGTAAATATTTAAACCAAAAAGCAATTTCTCTCTCTTCCTTTCAGCCCAAATTATTTTCAAGGATTACTCCTATTTCCTCCCTTAATCTTCAAGATATTTATTTCATAGTCTGTAAACTAATGGACATGTCTTCAATTACTCAGTGCATGTCTTGAATGGTTTAATATACTTAGATTATATTCCCTTTTAAATTTTATCTATCTTGCCTAAAGAGTGCTATTCATTTTTAACTTGTTTCATATGCAAGACTCTCCATGCCCTTGGTCATTTTAATTATCTTTCTTAAAACACCCAACAGATATTCTGGTCCTAAAATAAAATCAAATGTACATATAACAAACATCAGGCTGTGACACATGTTTTTTTGAAAGGGAATAAGCATAGAAGTTATGAAAATGAAAAGTCCACTTCCATAAATCATACATTCTTCACTAAAATGCACACCAGAAAATGTTTAACTTGAAACTTCAGTTTTTACTTTGATAGTGTGATGGAATACCATGCATTTCTCACAGTTTAAGAACAATATTCTTTGTCATTTATTAATCCATTTATCTAATTACTTTAATTAAGCTTTTAATCCAACTCACACATTCACAATAAGGTGTAATATCTTATGAATTTTTCCTGGAAAAGTAGGTTAAGTCTTTTATCCCTTGTGACCAAAGTATCTAAGCCCAAGGGGGTATGCTCTTTTCAAAAAGCCCTTCCCATAAATGAATTCAAAGAAAACCATTGAAATTGCTTTCTTTCCCCAGAAAAAAATCTACTTCAGCTTTCAAGTGTGATCCTTTTTTTAAAGATTTTATTTATTCATTTAAGACAGTGAGACAGAGAGAGAGCATGAGCAGGGGGAGAAGCAGAGGGAGAGGGAGAAGCAGGCTCCCCACTGAGCCAGGAGCCTGATGCAGGGCTCAATCTCAGGGTCCTGGGGTCATGACCTGAGCCAAAGGCATATGCTCAGCCATCTGAGCCACCCCTCAAGTGAGATCCTTGATCAAAAAGCCAACTGTGTAAAACAACAAAATCATAAAAAAGACAATGCCAACTTTCATCTTGCAAATATTTATCTATTTCTACCTTAGGCTGACCCTAGAAAAAATTGTGAAGTAGGAATTCATTTGGGTCACTTTTCTACTTTCTCTATTATTGGTTGTCTCCTCTGCCCCTTCTTTTGTTCTTCTTCACAATGTCAAGGTCCACAATGCTGCACAGAAACAAACCATTAATTACCCCCAAAGGATATGTCCTTCACCCTGGTGCTCAGTCTCCATTCCTCATTGACTATAAACCTACACTTATGTAGAAATGGATACCCATTTATACTAAGGTCACACGATTAAGCAAAGTATGACTTATTTCAATTCAAAGATTAACCTTTAAAGAGGGGACAGTATTTGGTGCAAATGCTTGAATTCAGGATTCAGGGATAGGTTGTTAAATAATGCATTTCTTTACATTCTAAGACCAACCACATCAAGTGATAGCAATGATATGGAACACGTGGAACTCTCGTATACTACTGATGGGAATGTAAAAGGATAAAACAACTCTGTAAAACAGTTTCAAAGCTCCTCATAAACTTAAGCATACAGTTACAATACAACCAAGTAATCCCACTCCTATAATTATTCTAGAGAAATGAAAACATATCCAAAAGAAAAAATATGTATAAATAAAGGCTTAAAGCAGTGTCATTCATTATAGCCCAAAACTTGGAAACATATCAAATGTTTACAAGAGAGAAATATATGAATAAATTATGGTATATTTATACCATGGGATACTACTCAGCAATAAAAATTAAAGAACTATTAATGCGCACAACTTGGAATCTCAAAATAATTACACCAAGTAAAATAAATCAGACAAAAAATAATGCATATCCTAAGATTCTCTTCATACAAAACTTTAGAAAATACAAACTATAGTGACAGAAAGCAGATCAGTGGTTGCCTGGGAAGCAGACAGGGAAGGAAAGATCAGGTGCTAGGAAAGTTTAAGGAAATTAATATGCTCACTATCTTGATTGTGGTGATGGTTTTGTGGCTATGCACATGTGTCAAAACATCAAATTGTACATTTAAATATATAAGTTTATTCTATGCCAGTTATGCCACAAGAGATTTTTTTTTTTTAATGTAACTTTAGCAAGAGACTTTCTCAGTCTTTTTCAAATATGATACACAGGCAGCAATCCATAGTTGCATATGATCACCCTCTATCCATCACCTGATTATTACCAATTGCCCTTTTTCATCCAACGTTAGTCCTATATGATAAACTCCCCCTTCTTTCTTACTCTAACTTCAATTTAATATTAACTGCTATCCTGTATGGCCAATTTTATTTAATTTTATTACAGTGATTTAAGCAATTTCATTTATCTTCACATAAGGTGCAAGGGAGAAAGGGTCTTTTATATAATTAAAGAGTTTTTCTCTATTGGTCTTTGGGTTATACAAGTAACACTACTAAAAAGAAAACATCATTACTTTTGGGGATTCAGAGAAAAGAGAAAATTGAATTAATTTAACTGACTGACCCCTTTTATGTTGTCATTTAAATTCAGAATGCTAATTTTTATTTCTAGTGATTATGTAAGAAGTACATCATATTATTTTCTAACCCAAATTTACTTTACAGAAATATTTAAAAAAAATTCTCACCTGGCACTTTCATGTGTACATTAAAAATGACTCAGTGAGAGAACCCAAGAGAGGAAAAGCATACACTAATAACATTTTTAAGCTCAATATTTTGGCACTGTCTACATTGACTCAGGCATGTGTACAAATGTAGAGTAAAAATTTTGACATTTTGAGAATTCTCAAGATTTTGCCTATATTGAATATAAACAAAATGATTTGAAACCACGATCCAAAGTTTATACATTGCAAGAAGGGAAGGAAAGAGGTCACACAAAACATTTTCACCACCACCACTACAGTAACCAATCCCTACCCCCAGCTTTTGGTTGTTAATAAAGGTAGGATATCTTATGACCTATAGATTTTTTTTTTAATGTTGGGGACTAGTTATCAAGGCTATGTTTTGTTACTCAGTTCTAGTCACAAAATGAAGGTGATGCCTGTAGATTCTAAATCTTATTACCCTTTATTGCTTTAATAGAAAATGATAGGAAATTTATTTTTGTTTTGTAGGATTCCTTGAATGATTGATACTTAGTGTGTTTTCCTAACTATATGCTTTAGTTTAATGGGTTATTTCAATACAGCCATCCACTGCCTCCAATAAAATAAAGTAGTGACAAGGCAGTTTATCATCTGTCAGGTATGTTGTACATTGGAAAGTTTTATTGTGCTATTAAAATGTACATTTTCTCCCCTGGGAAAAGCAAGTCAGCATAAAGGGCAGACACTTGAAGGAATAATACATGTAGTAGGTGAGGAGTTGTGTATTTCATTTCATGTAAGTTCTGTGTGATGGGAAAAATGAGGTTGGGGGATGAGTTCTGGAGATGCAAATGTGTCTTTCTACAATCCACTAGATTTGGCTTGTGACTATGTGATTCTTATAACATTTCTTATTTGGGGTTAGTTTAAGGATTGGCAAGATGGAAAGCAGGGCACTGTGGAATATATCACTTATCACAATGACAGTGTGTAGTCATCAGTGATCCTCTCAACACAGAGGGAAGTTAGAACTGTAAATGTGAAACAACACTGCAGCCAGACTAGCGGTCTTTGGCAACATTTCTATTTCTCATTAACTTAATCATATTAATTCAATCCATATATATCAAAATAATTTACTAAAGAATTGTCACAAGGAACAATTTGTTACCTTTCTCTATAGGAAAAGTAGGTTGCGATCATTCAGAAGATTGCTTTTATGCTCTATGGAAAGAAAAATTATAGCCACATCTAATTATACTAGCTACTCCACGCTGTAAAATACTGTAAGAACAAAAAAAAAAGGAAAGGAAAGGAAAACATTAAAGTTTTATTTTATTGAAGTTATGTAGTCACCAACAGTTAATTACATGGATTATTCTAGGATTTCCTACTTCTGAAACACCAAACATCTTATCTCTCATACTTAAGTAGTTCTGATATAACCCTGAAGATTTCTAGCTTAAAATTTCAATACCAAGCTTTCGCATGAGAGATATAGTTCAGTGTATTTGTAAAATTATGGTATTAATGGTCCAGAGACCTGGGTTTTGAAATTAATGGTTAAGACTCTTAACTATAGAGAACAAACTGATGGTTACCAGAGGGGAGGTGGGTGGGTTACCAGAGGGGAGGTGGGTATAAATAAGTGACGGGTTGGGTTGGGTTAAATAGGTGATGAGGAGTGAGGAGTGCCCTTGTGATGAGCATGGGATATCGTATGAAAGTGTTGTATACTATACACTATATTGTACTTCTGAACCTAATATTACACTGTATATTAACTAACTGGAATTTAAATTAAAACTTAAAAAATAAAATAAATATTGAAAAGGGAAAAAAAGAAATTAATGGTCAAGAGACCTGGCTCCACACTTCACTGTTTCTGAGATTTGGGCCAAGTCAGTTAACTTACTGAAAACTCATTTTCTTCACCCATTAGTCAGAAATATTAATGCTAAGCTTACAGGATTGTTGAAAAGATCAAATGAAAAAAATTGGAAAATCGTTCCTTTTAAACTTAAAGTTTAGTGACATGCATACACATAGAGACACCTTAAAGATGTAGAAGTACTTTATAAAATAACTATATAGATTATCAACATCATCATCATCATCATCACCATCATCATCATCATACCACCACCATCATCATCATCATACCACCACCATCATCCTGTAAAGTTTGCTTAAATTCCAAGTTTTCTCCTCTACCTACATTGGAAATTTCAATGGGTTCTGCTCTATGAGACATTCATGCAGTACAAAAGTAATTGACAGGAGTCTAAAAACATTGGGTACATTTTATGTTAAAATATTTATAATACATAGAGAAAAAAAAAAACATTAACACAGAAATTGAGAGTTTGGAAACCAGATTCAGCTAAGAGAATGAATGGGGTTCTTATTATCAAACTGATGTAGTTAAGCTTTTCATTTAGTAGAGAAACTAAAATTGCATATTAAGTCTAAATTCCACACTATGTTAGAAAATAGTAGTAATTCAACTTCTGGCTCTTATTAGGACAATGGTCTTCCTGAACACACAAGAAATAATGAAAATGTAATGACATAAAAGCAGTTACCATTTGTGTGACATGAAGTATGCTTTACAATATTGCTCATTCAAAAACCCAAAGACAGTCATAGAAACAGACATGTTTTAAGTCAACCATCAAAAAGTTTTTTTTCTTTTCCCTAGGTTAATCTTTCCTGTTTATACTCACAAAAGAACAACCTAAGACCTCTCTCTCCTCCTTAAGACAACTTCTTAGCATCTAAACTGAGTGAGAATATGAAATGCATCATGAAAAAGAAGGGACGCTGATTCCAGCAATGTGATCAGGCTAATTGGCATTATTATCATATCATAAAGTTGACATCACACTGCCAAGACTTGGCATGATTCTACTTATGGTTCTGCCAATTCTGAGTTTAGTATTGTAGCCACAATTATGGCATTGTATCTTCACTGGTTCAGGGACTGGTATCTTCATCAGGGATTTGGAGAATGGATGCAATTCCAAAAAATTCCTAAAAATATTTTGCCACAATAGAGCTAGAATTAAAAAAAAAAAAAAAAACAGTTGAAGAATCTGCTACCTTTTAAGAAATGAACACACTACATGAATTTCATCTGAAGCACTATATTGCTTCCTTGTAAGCTGTCAGTTTAAATCTCTCTCAAGCCAAATTCTACATCTGTCTATTTGAAATGCTTCATAAGCTAAAGAAAGGGGAGCAGTCATCTTTGGGAAGTTCAAAGGCACACAAACCTAATCCATCCTTTCAGTGTGATCCAGGGATATTAGCACTTCCACAGAGCTGCAGAGAAAGATGGGGATAATATTTCCTCTTTTTTTCTCCCTATAGACCAAAAGATTTTACAAAAAAATACCAGAAAATAGGATTATTATGTATTAATATGCTATCAGTAATTAAGACATGAATTGAACAATAGGAACAGAGACAGACATGAAATGTTCAAAATATCAAGCAGTTCAATATATGAAGGCAAATCACAGTCAAACTTTATCATGTTGTAATAACTAAGGAAAAGGCTGGATGAAATTTGGGAAAAATCTGACTAACAAAATGAATTTTATTTATTTTAAGGTGTTACAATGTTCTCTCATATTGTTTGGTGCAGAATAAATTCTTAATAAATATATGTTAAATGAAAAGAAAGAATATATATGTTCTTTCTATATATATATATATCATATGAGATATATGATATATATATATATATCATATATATATCATATGAGATATATATATATATATATATATACACATATATATACTATATCAGTAGAGATAGAGATATCAGTAGAGATAGAGATAGATACTATATCTATCTATAGTTACATAGGTATAATATCTAAATGGATACCAGGCAATATTTTGAAGAATAGATCCTATGGGTCTTATTTTAGTGAATAAAGACCTATCTTCAATAATTATCATCTTGATTATTTGTATAGAATCAGATCTTGCTAAAGTACTTTTTAGGTACCTAAGTAAATTTAAACCTTTCCAGTATTTTAACCCTACACCAATGCACACACTCATACCCATGTACATTTCTTTCCTGTTTATAGTTTTGCTTTGCTAAGGAAGATATTTTTTATTAATATTAGAGACTTTAGCATAGTCACTGTCTGAATTATTTCAAATTCTGAATTAGTGGAGTTTGAATGAATCAGGTTCTGTTATATAAAGATGTACATGTCAAGCAATATGAATAATTTAAGAACTTTTCTTAAATAAATTAAAGGATAATGATGTAAGCATTTCTAATCCTTTTCACTTGCATTTTTTGCTTGCAACTGCTGGGGGAAAATCAACTTAAATACAAAAATATTGTGCCAAAACATCACAATATCTGAAAAGAGACACCCTGATCATTTTATTTTTACCTTTAGACCCCATTTTTAAGTTATAAATGGAAAGAAATAATACAAACAAATGTAGAGAAGAGGTAAGATGGCAGAAGAGTAGGGTACCTCATTTCATCTGGTCCCTTGAATTTAACTAGAAAATGATTAAATCATCCTGAACACCCAAGAATTCAACCTGAGATGTAAGAAAAGAATATCTGGAACTCTACACATAGAAAAGTGACCACTTTCTGCAAGGTAGGAGGTGTGGAGAAGTGAATCTGAGGGGATATATCAGAAGATAAATGATTGGGGGAGGGAGCCTCAGTAAACCAGCTACTGGAAAGTGATATAGCCCCAGAGGGCAAAATCTGAACCCTTAGAAATCTGCTCCAGTGAGAGACATCCCTGCCTGAAAGGAGCTCAAGAGGTGAAAAGGGGCAGTAGTCTAGGTGGGACAGTGTGGTCTCATGATCCCTGGAGTCACAGAAATAACGGGGGTGCCTGAGCCAGTAGAGTTCCCAAGCATTGGAGCGCTTATACTGGTTACTATCAGTGAGTCCGGGAGGGGGCTCTAAGCTTAGTTTGCCATAAACCAGGAGCCACGGCTGTATTGGGTGACTGCTTTCCCATGGAGACCAGGCAAAGACAGGAACTCGGGGTCCCTTCACTTTCCCTGGGAGGGGTGGAGCAGGTGCATGCATGACCTGGCAACAGCTCTCGGGACAGGACCCCTGTAAAGGATGGTAGTGAGCGAACCTCCACTTCCCCCTGGGAGGGACAGAGTGGGTGCATGCATGACTCAGTGACTTCTCTCCATGCCAGGGCCCTACAAATCGCAGTAACATGGGACACTCTGCCTTCCCTCAGAAGGATCGATGTGGATACAGAGTTTGGCACACACAGAAGTGAAGACCTTTTATCCCTGAGGGTTTATGGAAGAGAGGGGACCACGATCTTTCCATTCTGGGTCTGGAGATTGGGGCACAGCGATTTTTATTTTGATCCTCTAAAGAAGCACAGAAGGCATTCAGGGAACAAAAGCCATACAGAGGACCAGCTTACACTGAGCCTGGCCCCTTGGCAAGAGGCAGTGCAACTCCACCCAAGCAAAGACACCTGAGAAGCACAGCAGCCCCTCCCCCAGAAGACTAAGAGGAACATACCAAGTTTATGGAGCACACAGGACTATAAAACTCCAGCACTAGGGGAAAACAGTGTATAGAATTCAAGGGTTTTTTTTTTTTTATCATGATTCATTTATCTTTCAATTTAAAATTTTCCATTTATTTTTTTTTCTTTTTTCCAACTAGTTTCTTCTTTCATCAACTCTTTGTTTTTAAGTCTTTTTCTAACTTTCATTTTTTACATTTACATTTTATAGGTATATTTTTTCCTTTTTGCCTTCTTTTCACTCTATTCAATTTTGTTTTTGTAAAAAATAAGTTTTATCTTCTTCACAATTTTGGGATTTAATGTCTTCTAACCCACAGACCAAAATACACTGAGGACTAACTAGATCACCCTGTTTTATCCACTCAGTGAAATTATATACTCCCTCCTCACCCCCTTCGGTTTTTTTTTTTCCTTTTCTTTTTGGGTTTCTGATCTCTTCGGATTTTTCTAGTGTATATTTTGCTTGGAATGTCATTGATATTTTTGATTCTGCTTAAGTGTTCATCCATCTCCGGGCAAAATGACTAGAAGGAGAATTCACAACAAAAGAAAGAACCAGAGGTAATACTCTCTGTCACAGACCTAATAGATGGGGATATAAGTAAAATGTCAGAGCTGGAATTCAGGATAACAATTATAAAGTTACTAGCTGGCCTTGAAAAAAAGCAAAAAAGACACTAGAAAATCTCTTAGTGCAGAAATGAGATCTAACCAGGCCAAAATAAAAAATGCTCTAACTGAGATGCAGTCTAAATTGGATGCTCTAACAGCTCAGGTAAATGAGGCAGAAGAGAGAGTCAGGGGCATAGAAGACAAATTGATGGAAAGGAAACTGAGGTAAAGAGAGAAAAACAACTAATAGCCCATGAACAAAGGCTTTGAGAAATAAATGATGCCATAAAATGTACCAACATCAGAATTACTGAGGTGCCTGAGGGTGAAGATAGAGAGAGGGCCAGAAGGTGTATTTGAGCAAATCATAGCTGAGAACTTCCCTAATCTGGGGAAGGAAAAACACATTCATGTCCAAGAGGTAGAGAAGACCCCTCCCAAAATCAATAAAAATAGATCAACAACCCAACATATAATAGTGAAGCTTGCAAATTTCAGAGATAAAGAGAAAATCCTGAAAGTACCTCGAGACAATAAGTTCCTAACCTAAAGAGGTAGGAACATTAGACTTACATCAGACTTAAACACAGAGACCTGGCAAGCCAGAAAGTGATGACATGATATATACAGGGTACAAAATGAGAAAAACATGCAGCCAAGACTACTTTATCCACCAAGGCTGTAATTCAGAATGGAAGGAGAGATAAAGAGCATCCAGAACAAACAGAAACTTAAACAGTATGTGGCCAACAAGCCAGCCCTGCAAGAAAGTTAAGGGGATCCTATAAGCAAAGAGAGAGACCCCATGAGTAACATAGACCAAAGAGAAACAGACAATCTACAGAAACAGGGACTTTATCATTAATATAGTGTCACTAAATTCATATCTTTCAATAGTTACTCTGAATGCAAATTAGCTAAATGCTCAACCAAAAGACATAGGGTTTCAGATTGGATAAAAAAGCAAGACCCATCCATATGCTATCTACAAGAGACTCACTTTAGACCTAAAGATGCCTCCAGACTGAAAGTGAGGGGGTAGAGAACAATTTACCATGCTAATAGACCTCAAAAGAAAGCTGGGGTAGCAATCCTCATATCAGACAATTTAGATTTTAAACCAAAGACTGTAGTAAGGAATGAAGAGGGACACAATATCATACTTAAAGGGTCTATCCGACAAGAAGATCTAACAATTATACATATGCCCCTAATTTGGGAGCAGCCAATTATATAAAGCAATTGATAACCAAAGTAAAGGAACACATAGATAATAATACAATAATAGTAGGGGACTTCAACACCCCACTCGCAGCAATGGACAGATCATATAAGCAGAAGATTAACAAGGAAACAAGGGATTTGAATGACACATTGGACCAGGTGGACTTCACCAATATATACAGAGCATTCCATCTTAAAGCAAAAGAATACACATTCTTCTCGAGTGCACATGGAACTTTCTCCAGAATAGATCACATACTGGGTCACAACACATATCTCAACTGATACCAAAAGACTGGGATTATTCCTGCCTATTTTTAGACCACAGTGCTTTGAAACTTGAACTCAATCACAGGAAGAAATTTGGAAGGAACTCAAATACTTGGAGGTTAAAGAACATCCTACTAAAGAATGAATGGTCCACCACAAAATTAAAGAAGAATTTAAAAAATTCATGAAAACTGATGAGAATAAAAACGCAACTATTCAAAACCTTTGGGATACAGCAAACGTAGGCCTAAGAGGGAAGTACATTGCAACACAAGCCTCTCTCAAAAAATTAGAAAAATCTCCTCAAATATACAAGCTAACCTTACACCTAAAGGAGCAGGAGAAAGAACAGCAAATAAAGCTTAAACCAAGCAAGAGAAGAGAAATAATAAAGATTAGAGCAGAAATCAATGAAATAGAAACCAGAAGAACAGTAGAACAGATCAATGAAGCTGGAAGCTGGCTCTTTGAAAGAACTAATAAGTTTGATAAACTCCTAGCCAAACTTATGACAAAGAAAAGAGAAAGGACCCAAATTAATAAAATCATGAATAAAAGAGGAGAGATCACTACCAACACCAAGGAAATACAGACAATTTTAAGAACATATTATGAGTAACTATATGCCAACAAATTAGGCAATTTAGAAGAAATGGATGCATTCCTGGAAAATTATAAACTACCAAAACTGAAACAGGAAGAAATAGAAGATCTGAACAGACACATAACAAGAAAGAAAATTTAAGCAGTAATCAAAAACCTCCCAAAAAAGAAGAGTCCAGGGACAGATGGCTCCCCAGGGGAATTCTACCAAACATTTAAAGAAGAAATAATACCTATTCTACTGAAGCTGATTCAAAAAATAGAAATGAAGGAAAACTTCCAAACTCACTCTATGAGGCCAGCATTACCTTGTCCCAAAACCAGACAAGACCTCATCAAAAAGGTGACTTACAGACCAATACTCCTGATAAACATGGATGCCAAAATACTCACCAAAATACTAACCAATAGGATCCAACAGTAAATTAAAAGGATTATTCATCATGACCAAGTGGGATTTATTCCTGGACTGCAAGGGTGGTTTAACATTTGCAAATCAATCAATGTGATACATCACATTAATAAAAGAAAGGACAAGAATCATATGATCCTCTCAATTGATACAGGAAAAGCATTTGACAAAATACAACATCCTTTCTTGATTAAAACTCTTCACAGTGTAGGGATAGAGGGAACATACCTCAATATCATAAAAGCCACCTATGAAAAGCCCACAGCAAATATCATTCTCAATGGGGAAAAACTGAGAGCTTTTCCCCTAATGGCAGGAACATGAAAGGGGTGCCCACTGTCACCACTGTTGTTCAACATAGTACTAGAAGGCCTAGCCTCAGCAATCAGACAACAAAAAGAAATAAAAGGTATTCAAATTGGCAAAGAAGAAGTCAAACTCTCTCTCTTCACAGATGACATGATACTTTATGTGGAAAACCCAAAAGACTCCACCCCAAAATTACTAGAACTCATACAGCAGTTAAGCAACATGGTAGGGTACAAAATCAATTAAATCAGTTACATTTCTAAATACTAACAATAAGACTGAGAAATTAAGATATTGAGCCCATTTACAGTTGTTCCCCAAACCATAAAATACCTAGGAATAAACCTAACCAAAGTGGCAAAGGATCTGTACTCTAAAAACTACAGAAAACTTATGAAAATAATGGAGGAAGACACAAAGAGATAGAAAAATATTCCATGATCATGGATTGGAAGAATAAATATTGTTAAAATGTCTATACTACCCAGAGAAATCTATTCATTCAATGCAATCCCTATCAAAATACCGACATTTTCCCCAGAGCTGGAACAAATAATCCTAAAATTTGTATGGAACCAAAAAAGACCCTGAAACACCAGAGGAATGTTGAAAAAGAAAGCCAATGCTGGAGGTATCACAATGCCTGGCTTCAAGCTCTATTTCAAAGCTGTGATCATCAAGACAGCATGGTACTGGCACAAAAACAGACACATAGATCAATGGAAAAGAATAAAAAATCCAGAAATGGACCCTCGACTCTATTGTCAACTAATCTTCAGCAAAGCAGAAAGAATATCCAATGGAAAAAAGACAGTTTCTTTTTTCAGTACAGTACAGTACAGAGGACCATACAGTACAGTACAGAGGACCATAAGTCAAGGGAGGGAAAACTGAATGGGAAGAAATCAGAAAAGGAAACAAACCATGAGAGACTCTTAACTCTGGGAAACAAACCGAGGGTTGCTGAAAGGGAGATGTGGGGGCATGGAATAGCTGGGTGATGGACATTAAGGAGGGCATGGGATGTGATGAGCACTGGGTGTTACATGCAACTGATAAATTGTCGAATACTAATGATGTGCTATGTGTTGGCAAATTGAATTTAAATTAAAAAAATAACAAGTTCCATTACTTAGGCCAATTTAGAAGGGTTGAGAGGAGCTTCTCCTCATATATGACTCAGAAGCAGGAGGTACCAGCAATCACTTTTCAATAATTAGTCAGTTGTATGTAAAATTATACACAGCTCTATAATATCTTTCTTTATTAAAAAATATATATTTGAGACACAATCTCCTGAAACCAGAAAATACTGTGAAACATTTCAATAATCATTTGGGAGAAAAATGGATAAATCTCAACCCTTACAGACCATATTAAAATTATCAACTGTTTTTGATAAGCAGTGGGTGTTGTATGTAAGTGATGAACCACTAAATTCTACACCTGAAACTAATACTACACTGTCTGTAACTACCCGGAATTTAAATAAAAACTTGCGGGGTGCCTGGGTGGCTCAGTCAGTTAAGCATCCGGCTCTTGGTTTGGGCTCAGGTTGTGATCTCAGGGTCATGGGATCAAGCCCTGAGTCAGGCTCCATGCTCAGTGCCAAGTCTGCTTGAGAGATTCTCTCTCTCTCTTCTTCTCCCCACCTCTGCCCCTCCTGCCACTCAGGTGCTCAATCTCTCTCTAAAATAAATAAATAAATAAAATCTTAAATAAAAACTTGGAACTACAAAAAATATATCAACTGGAATTTAAATACTTAAAAAATATATCAAGTGAATTCTTCAAAATTATTTTTAAATAAAATTAACGAAAGTTAAGTTTGAATGCTTAGGAAGTATAATGTCAAATATGAAACTTTCTGATAACTAAATTGGGAATCAATTCTCAATTATCTTTGTGAATGGAGGAGTGAAGTTGTATGTCTAATCCAAAATAATACATAATTCCAGAATTATTTCTACTTGGTTTTACAGAGCAGTTTTCTTCTTATATTTGACAATAGGTAAGTAGGATATTCTTGGGCATGTAAAATAAAATTATGTAAATTAAGGAGAAGAATTAATATAGTTCTGGCCATGTTCCTCCTCCTTCTCCTGTTTCTGTTTTTTTTTCTACTTTCCATCTTTTAGACAGAAGTACTCATGCTTTTCCCCACTCAATACCTTATCTATCTCTATCATCTCATACTAGGCACAAGCAAAGGGTTAAGAATTGAGGATTTTTCTTTCAATGTCTCTCATTGACATAAACCCAAGTTGTAGGAGGGAAGGCCAAAGCCTTAATCCAAGGAAGGAGGCGCCAAGGAAGGGGAAATACATAATCCAAGTAAATTAGGAGGAGGTGAAAGCCTCAAAATGAGTTCTTACATATACTATAAGACATTGTGATGATGAGGAAAGAGTATGGGCTCTGGAGTTCAAAAGACCTGTGTTTGAAACCCAGGTCTGCCACTCAATTGCTTTGTGACCTTATGTAATTAATTTAAACTCAGTGAGCCATAAATTGCTCACTTGAAAAATGAAGACAATATCCGTAAGTCTACAATGAAGATTAGTTAAAGTGCATATAAAATAGGATAAAAACAGAGAGGGAGGCAAACCATAAGAGAGTCGTAACAATAGGGAACAAACTGAGGGTTGTTGGAGGGCAGGTGTGGGGGGATGGAGTAACTGGGGGATGGGCATTAAGGAGGGCACTTATTGTAATGAGCACTGGATATTAAATGCAAATGATGAATCACTAAATTCTACCCCTGAAACTAACACTACACTATATGTTAACTAACTAGAATTTAAATAAAATCTTGACAGAAACTTAAAACACACACACACACACACACACACACACACAACACTTAGCTCCTGGTATATAATATAAACTTAATATATATTACAGATTTTCCTCAATAGATAAGGTACTAAAGTTTACTCAAGAGTACATTAACTTCAAGGCAGTCTTTAAATCTTTTTTTTCTTTCATCTACACATTCCCTCAAAATCAGAACATGGATCTAATTATTTATATGGTACTATTTCTAGGCTCTGTCAATGTATTTTGTAAGTTAAGAAATAGATTATCAGGGGGAGGAGCAAGATGTCAGAAGAATAGGAGACCTAAATTTCATCTGGTCCCAGGAATTCAGCTAGATAAGGATCAAACCATTCTGAACACCTACAAACTCAACAGGAGATCAAAGAAATGAATAGCAGCAACTCTCTGAACAGAAAAGTGACCACTTTCTAGAAGGTAGGATGTATGGAGAAGTGAATCTGAGGCGATATTCTGGAAGATAGGTGGCAGGGGAGGGGACCTCCATCAGGCCCTACTGGCAAGTGATAGAGCAGCAGAGCAAAAAATCAGAAGTTTTAGAAGTTGGATCTGCTGAGGGATGTCGCTTTAGTGGCTAAGCGGGGGGTGGAAACTTCGCTGGAACAGTGTAGTCTCAGGACCCTCGGGGTCACAGAAAGACCAGGGGTGCCTGAGTGTGGCAGAGCTCCCAGGAATTGGAACAGGGAAGCCGGCTGCAGAGACAGATCTGAGGAGTGGGCTCTCAGCTCAGGGCTGCCATAAACTGTGATCCATAGCACAGTCGGGCCACTGCTTTACCAGCAGGGACCCAACAAGCGGCAGATCTGGGGAGACTCCCCTTTCTCCCCGGGAGGAGTGGCACAGGAGTGCACTGCAGGAATCTGCTGGGTTTAGAGACTCCACACGGGGTCATGTGCCAAAGATAGAAATGCTTGGTCACAGGCCAGGTGAGCACGGAGTGTGGCCGGAGACCGGGGAGACGGGAGTGATTGACTGCTTTTCTCTGGGGGCTCACTGAGCAGTGGGGCCCCAAGTTTTTGGCTCCTCTGGGGTGGAGATTGGGAAGCTGCCATTTTCACTCCCATCCTCCAAAGTTGTACAGAAAGCTTGCAGGGAACAAAAGCTACGAGAGCAAACCCGAGCAGATTACCTAGCCCATCCCTGGCAAGGGCGGGGCAATTCCACCTCTGGCAAAGACATTTGAGAACCACAGCAACAGGCCCCTCCCCGAGAATATCAGCAAGAACAGCCAGCCAAGACCAAGTTTACTGATCAATGAGAAAGGCAGAACACTAGCACTAGGGGAATACAGCACATAGAATTCATGGCTTTTTTCCCAATATTCTTTAGTCTTTCAAAGTTAATTTTTTTAATTTTCTTTTTTTTCTTTTCCTTTTTCTTTTTTTAATTTTTCTTTTTCCCATTTTCAACCAACACCTTATCAATCCCTGTTTTAAAAAATCTTTTTTATTTTTCAGTTTTAGAGTCATATTCTATCCCTTCATATTAGTTAACATCACTTTTGGTATATCTATATATAAGTTGTTCTCTCCTTAAAATTTTGGGACACAGTTTCCTCTAACAGACCAAAATATACCCTAAATCTCTAGTGTATGGCTTTGTTCTAGTCTCCTTCCTGATCACATGCCCTCCTATTTTTTAAAAAAAATCCTGTTCTTTCCTTTTTCAGCAAACTTCTTATCTTATCAATTCCTTTTATAAAACCCTTTACAATTTTCATCTTTACACTCATATTCCATCCCTTCATCATATTTACCATTATTTTTGTACATATATAAGCTTTTCTTTCTTTAAAATTTTGGGAGGCACTTTCTTCTAATGGAAGAAAATATGCCCAAAATCTAGTGTGTGGGACTGATTGATGCTCCAGCCTGATCATATTTGACCATATTCTGTTTTTTGTTTCTTTCTTTGTTTATTTTTATCTTTTTCGTTTTCTTTTCCTTTTTCTTTTTTCTTTCTTTCCCTTTCTTTTCCCCTGGTTTCAGGTCTCTTCTGATTTGTTTAGTGTATATTTTTCTGGGGTCATTGTTACCCTGTTAGCATTTTGTTCTCTCATTCATCTGTTCTCCTCTAGACAAAATGACAAGATGGAAAAAATCACTTCAAAAAAAAAGAACAAGAGGCAATACCGACTGCCAGGGACTTAATCAATATGGACATTAGTAAGATGTCAGAACTAAGGTTCAGAATGATGATTTTAAAGATACTAGCTGGGCTTGAAAAAAGCATGGAAGATATTAGAGAAACTTTTTCTGGAGAAATAAAAGAACTAAAATCTAACCAAGTCAAAACCAAAAAGGCTATTAATGAGGTGCAATCAAAAATGGAGGCTCTAACTGCTTCGATAAATGAGGCAGAAGAGAGAGTTAGTGATATAGAAGACCAAATGATGGAAAATAAAGAAGCTGAGAAAAAGAGAGATAAACAACTACTGGATCATGAGGGCAGAATTCGAGAGATAAGTGATACCATAAGACGAAACAATATTAGAATAATTTGGATCCCAGAAGAAGAAAGAGAGAGAGGGGCAGGAGGAATATTGGAGCAAATTATAGCAGAGAACTTCCCTAATTTCAGGAAGGAAACAAGCATCAAAATCCAGGAGGCACAGAGACCGCCCCTCAAGATCAATAAAAAATAGGTCAACAACCTGACATCTAATAGTAAAACTTACGAGTCTCAGAGACAAAGAAAAAGTCCTGAAGCAGCTCAGGAGAAGAGATCTGTAACCTACAATGGTAGAAACATCCACAGAGACCTGGCAGGCCAGAAAGGAATGGCATGATATATTCAGAGCACTAAATGAGAAAAATATGCAGCCAAGAATACTATATTCAGCTAGGCTCTCATTGAAAATAGAAGGAGAGATAAAAAGCTTCCAGGACAAACAAAAACTAAAGGAATTTGCAAACACAAAAGCAGCCCTACAAGAAATATTGAAAGGGGTCCTCTAAACAAAGAGAGAGCCTAAAAGTAACATAGACCAGAAACGAACACAGACAATACACAGTAACAGTAACCTTACAGGCAATACAATGGCACTAAATTCATATCTTTCCATAGTTGCCCTGAATGTAAATGGGCTAAATGCCCCAATCAAAAGACACAGGCTATCAGATTGGATAAAATCAAGAGCCATTGATATGCTGTCTGTAAGAGACTCATTTTAGACCCAAAGACACCTCGAGATTGAAACTGAGGGGGTGGAAAACGATTTACCAGGCTAATGGACACCAAAAGAAAGCTGGCTGGCAATCCTTATATCAGACAAATTAGATTTTAAACCAAAGACTATAATAAGAGATAAAGGAAGGACACCAAATCATACTTAAAGGGTCTATCCAACAAGAAGATCTAACAATTGTAAATATCTATGCCCCTAACAAGGGGGCAGCCAATTATACAAGCCAATTAATAACAAAAGCAAAGAAACACATTGACAACAATACAATAATAGTGGGTGACATTAACACCCCCCTCACTGAAATGGACAATCATCTAAGCAAAAGATCAACAAGGAACTAAAGACTTTAAATGACACACTGGACCAAATGGACTTCACAGATATATTCAGAACATTCCATCCCAAAGCAACAGAATACACATTCTTCTCTAGTGCCCACGGAACATTCTCCAGAATAGATCACATCCTAGGTCACAAATCAGGTCTCAATTGTTACCAAAAGACTGGGATCATTCCCTGCATATTTTCAGACCACAATGCTTTGAAACTAGAACTCAATCACAAGAAGAAAGTCAGAAAGAACTCAAATACATGGAGGTTAAAGAGCATCCTACTAAAGAATGGATGGGTCAACCAGGAAATTAAAGAAGAGTTTAAAAAATTCATGGAAACAAATGAAAATGAAAACATAACTGTTCAAAATCTTTGGGATGCAGCAAAGGCAGTCCTAAGAGGAAAGTATATAGCAATACAAGACTTTCTCAAGAAACAAGAAAGGTCTCAAATACACAACCGAACCCTACACCTAAAGGAGCTGGAGAAAGAACAGCAAATAAAGCCTAAACCCAGCAGGAGAAGAGAAATAATAAAGATCAGAGCAGAAATCAATGAAATAGAAACCAAAAGAACAGTAGAACAGATCAACGAAACTAGGAGCTGGCTCTTTGAAACAATTAACAAGATTGATAAACCCCTGGCCAGACTTATCAAAAAGAAAAGAGAAAGGACCCAAATAAATAAAATCATGAATGAAAGAGGAGAGATCACAACCAACACCAAAGAATTATGAGCAACTGTATGCCAGCAAATTAGATAATCTGGAAGAAATGGATGCATTCCTAGAGATGTATCAACTACCAAAACTGAACCAGGAAGAAATAGAAAACCTGAACAGACCTATAACCACTAAGGAAATTGAAGCCGTCATCAAAAATCTCCCAACAAACAAGAGCTCAGGGCCGGACGGCTCCCAAGGGGAATTCTACCAAACATTTAAAGAAGAATTAATACCTGTTCTTCTGAAACTGTTCTGAAAAATAGAAATGGAAGGAAAACTTCCAAACTCGTTTTATGAGGCCACCACTACCTTGATCCCAAAACCAGACAAAGACCCCATCAAAAAGGAGAATTACAGGCCAATATCCCTGATGAACATGGATGCAAAAATTCTCAGCAAAATACTAGACAATAGGATCCAACAGTACATTAAAAGGATTATTCACCACAACCTGGTGGGATTTATCCCTGGGCTGCAAGGTTGGTTCAACATCCACAAATCAATCAATGTGATATAATACATTAATAAAAGAAAGAACAAGAACCATATGATCCTCTCAATAGATGCAGGAAAAGCATTTGACAAAGTACAGCATCCTTTCTTGATCAAAACTCTTTAGAGTATAGGGATAGATGGTACATACCTCAATATCATAAAAGCCATCTATGAAAAACCCACAGTGAATATCATTCTCAATGGGGAAAAACTGAGAGCTTTCCCCCTAATGTCAGGAGCACGGCAGGGATGTCCACTATCACCACTGCTATTCAACAAAATATTAGAAGTCCTAGCCACAGCAATCAGACAACAAAAAGAAATAAAAGGCATCTGAATCAGCAACAAAGTCAAACTCTCACTCTGCAGATGATATGATACTTTATGTGGAAAACCCAAAAGACTCCACCCCAAAACTGTTCAAACTCATACAGGAATTCAGTAATGTGTCAGGATATAAAATCAATGCACAGATATCAGTGGCATTCATATACACCAACAACAAGACAGAAGAAAGAGAAATTAAGGAGTCAATCCCATTTACCATTGCACCCAAAACCATAAGATACCTAGGAATAAATCTATCCAAAGAGGCAAAGAGTTTGTACTCAGAAAACTATAAAATACTCATGAAAGAAATTGAGGAAAACACAAAGAAATGGAAAAACATTCCATGCTCATGGATTGCAAGAACAAAGATTGTGAAGATGTCAAGGCTACCTAGAGCAATCTACACATTCAATGCAATCCCTATCAAAATATCATCCACTTTTTCCAAAGAAATGGAACAAATAATTTTAAAATTTGTATGGAACCAGAAAAGACCCCGAATAGCCCGAGGAATGTTGAAAAAGAAAGCAAAGTTGGTGGCATCACAATTCCGCACTTCAAGCTCTATTACAAAGTTGTCATCAAGACAGTATGGTACTGGCACAAAAACAGACACATAGATCAATGGAATAGAATAGAGAGCCCAGAAATGGACCCTCAACTCTATGGTCAACTAATCTTTGACAAAGCAGGAAAGAATGTCCAATGGAAAAAAGACAGTCTCTTCAACAAATGGTGTTGGGAAAATTGGACAGCCACATGCAGAAGAATGAAACTGGACCATTTCCTTATACCACACACAAAAATAGACTCCAAATGGTTGAAAGACCTCAATGTGAGACAGGAGTCCATCAAAATCCTAAAGGAGAACACAGGCAGCAACTTCTTCGACCTCAGCCGCAGCAACTTCTTCCTAGAAACATCACCAAAGGCAAGGGAAGCAAGGGCAAAAATGAACTATTGGGAGTTCATGAAGATAAAAGGCTTTTGCACAGCAAAAGAAACAGTCAACAAAACCAAAAAACAACTGACAGAATGGGAGAAGATATTTGCAAATGACATATCAGATAAAGGGCTAGTGTCCAAAATCTATAAAGAACTTATCAAACTCAACACCCAAAGAACAAATAATCCAATCAAGAAATGGGCAGAAGACATGAACAGACATTTTTCCAAAGAAGACATCCAAATGGCCAACAGACACATGAAAAAGTGCTCAACATTGCTCGGCATCAGGGAAATCCAAATCAAAACCTCAGTGAGATACCACCTCACACCAGTCAGAATGGCTAAAATTAACAAGTCAGGAAAGGACAGATGTTGGCAGGGATGCAGAGAAGGGGAACCCTCTTACACTGTTGGTGGGAATGCAAGCTGGTGCAGCCACTCTGGAAAACAGTATGGAGGTTCCTCAAAAAGTTGAAAATAGAGCTACCGTATGACCCAGCAATTGCACTACTGCGTATTTACCCCAAAGATACAAATATAGGGATCCGAAGGTGTACGTGCACTCCAATGTTTATAGCAGCAATGTCCACAATAGCCAAACTATGGAAAGAGCCAAGATGTCCACCAACAGATGAATGGATAAAGAAGAAGTGGTATATATATATACAATGGAATATTATACATCCACCAAAAGGAATTAAATGTTGCCATTTGCAATGACCTGGATGGAACTGGAGGGTATTATGCTGAGCGAAATAAGTCAATCAGAGAAAGACATGTATCATATGATCTCACTGTTATGAGAAATTCTTAATCTCAGGAAAGAAACTGGGGGTTGCTGGAGTGGTGGGGGGTGGGAGGGATGGGGTGGTTGGGTGATAGACATTGGGGAGCGTGTGTGCTATGGTGAGCACTGTGAACTGTGTAAGACTGCTGAATCACAGATCTGTACCTCTGAAACAAATAATACATTATATGTTAAAAAAAATAAAAAGAAGATAGCAGGAAGGGAAAAATGAAGGGGGGGAATCAGAGGGGGAGACAAACCATGAGAGACCATGGACTCTGAGAAACAAACTGAAGGTTCTAGAGGGGAGGGTTGTGGGGGGGATGGATTAGCCTGGTGAAGGGTATTAAAGAGGGCATGTACTGAATGGAGCACTGGGTGTTATATGCAAATAATGAATCATGGAACACTACATCAAAAAAAAAAAAAAAGAAATCGATTATCATCTATTGAGTACCAAGATATTTTTCCAGCAGTATTATCCCCTCAATATTCTTTTATATGCACAGGACTACTTTATTCTTATATCAGAATTTGTTTTTAGATACTTAGTCAAAAAAATCATTTTCTAACCCCCAGAGCCTTAACAGTGGTTCTTTTTACCTACAGCAGCTTTTTTATTTTTATTTTTTAAGGATTCTTATATTTATTTGTTTGAAATAGTGAGAGAGAGAGAGCATAAACAGGTGGAGGGCCAGAGGGAGAGGGAGAAGCAAGCTCCCTGATGTGGGGCTTAATCCCAGGACCCCAAGGTCATGACCTGAGTGGAAGGCAGACGCTTAACTGACTGAGCCACCCAGGCACCCCATACAGCATTTTAAAAAAAATTTGAACATGTGAACTAGGATATATAAAATTCTGAAGCAAAAATGGGGAATCTGGAAATACTTTCCCCAAGGAAAGTCCTTGAAAGACACTTTGGAAACCACTGTTCCATAGGGGAAATCCCAAGCTTCGAAACCTGATAAAAAACTAGCTTCACAAGTTGGCTTTTCCCTACCCTTTATACTAAACATATTGCCTATGAGTCTCCCACCTCAAACATCTGCTCTAGGTCTTCAACTTAATTGGTATTCCCCCTAACACACTAGTCTCTTTCTCATTAGTGTTTATTTTTCTGTAGTCCTCTCTGCCTAGAATGTTTTTCACTGATTCTCCTCCTGTCTGACATTCAGTCTACAAAACATAGCTCCAAAGTTTCCATCTTTCTGTGTATTACCCAACTTACCAAATTGACTTGGTTGCTCCCATCTCTGTGATCTTTAGCACCTGGTATGTACTTTTATTATAGTCTGTATCACACTTTAGTGCAATTATTAATTTACATGTCCTCTCTAGTTCTACTGTTGACAAGGACTGCTACTCATATAATTTTTCATTACCTTAGACAAAATACCCTAATACAGCAGGTGCTTTATAAAATTTTGTATGACTAAAGAAATAAAAATCTCACTGTCATTAAATTCATTTTCATTTTCTACCATATAATAACTTTAATATTTTTTAAAGTTTCAGTTAGAGAAATATTAAGCTTATTTTTAAGTATTTCATGCACTTTTAAGTTCTTTTATAGAGAATAAAAAAGTTCAATGCTAAAGTATGAAACTGGTATTTTTAGGGGATCACTGCTTATCATGGTGTTGATAAACACTAAATTATTTAAGACAATGACCATTTGGATGTTCTTCTTTTCTAATCATAAGGCTTCTCTACCAAGGATACATCTTCTTTCTACTTTTTAACTTAGATTAAAACTGGACAAGATACACAGATGTTCAAAACCCTTAAAAACAAAGAAAACTATATATTATTGAGACATATAAGTGAGCAGATGTGCTGGATTCTACAGAAGGCTTTGAGACAAGGCTGGTTTGGCTAGTGCCCCTCATCACTGCCCCCAGCACACAAAAATATACATACAATAAGGCCTTGAAAGGGATTTCCTACAAGGAAATGACAATTTTTTTTAAAGAGTCATGTCCATTTTATTTGAGTCACTAGAATAACAAAACTGTTTTCTTGAATACTTTAAAAATTCAATAATGTACCCTCTAGTACAGCTTGAAAAGCTCTGAAGGACAAGGCAGTTAGATCAATATTAGCTTATTTCTAATTCTGGGCAGCATGAACAGACAAGGCTGATCATCAGATGGATTTTATTACCTGTCGGAGTGATAAGTCCTGGTGATAAAAGGCCGGGGACTGAATGGGGCAGAAGGCGAACATTGTCCTGCAACACTCCCAAAGAACGCTTAGGAGGCCTGCCAGGCCTGGAACTGTTGAAAAACAGACAAAAACAAAGATCAGGTTAAAAATGTACTCTTTTTGGAAATACCATCACTTGCTATATTTGTCTCCTCAATCTTGTTTAATTACCAAGAGTGATAGAATTTTATTTTAAAGACTATTTTCATTGATTACCAAAAGACCAATACTTTTCTTTCTACTAAATTTCCCAACATAGTTATGGCAAAAATTAAAACCATAAAAGACTAATTTTTAGTTTAGATTACATTTTCAAGGCAGCACTTTGCAATACAGCTTGCTTGTTGTGAGAAACCCAAAGTTACCTCCTGTTTAAAGCTACATTTGATCCCAAGTATTATTAGTACATGCTACTGAGACCTGAGATAGTGACTCACAGAATTCAGATTGTCTAGAATGTGAAGTGACTAAATCTCTGCACAGAGAGGTAAAGGGGTAAAGAGCTAAGAGATGGGGAATATGATGTGATTTTTTTTAGCATTTCCACAGATGCCAGGAGACCACCAGGAACAAAGGACCCCCACTCTCAGTAGATTTTTTTAAATCTACCTATTATTTAAACCAGGCTATATAACCAGCAGTGCACTCTCTTGGAGTGGCTGTACTAACAAAACCTGCCACTTTTGCTATCTAGGCTGTCTTTTCTCACAGATATATTAGTGTTTCTAACTGATGAGTTGAGGCTAAACTCATAGCATTAACCTGACCTATTCCATTTGCACATTCTTCACTTTAGTGTGAGCAGTTCAGGAATTGCAGTTGCAAATGTTAATCCATAAAATAATAAAATAGAAAGTCAGTATCTGGCTTCCATGACTCAAATACAGTCAGTGTACTGATTACATCATTTGGAAGCTGTCACCAAAATGAAGAGATTTATAAGTCATTGAACATTAGGATCAAGTTATTCTCAAGTCATTCAATATATCTCAAATATTAGTTTCTAATGTTGCCTAAGATACTTCTATTGGTTTTTAGTAAAAATGCAGTTTAAAAGCTGAATAATAGGGCTTTTGACAAAATACTGAAACACTATATTAAATAGCCCAAACCACAAAAATGTATGAGGTTCAGATAGAAAACATTTCCAAAAATGACTTTTGGTTCACAAAAAAAGTTTAAGTTAAACCTTATTCTATCAATTTTGCAGTAGCAAAGTGCTCCATCAGTGTAAGACAAACTCAGCTTTTTAAATGAAGACAACTTCTAGCAACCTCACACAGAGGTAGCATTGCCCATTTCATTTTTCATACACTGTGCTGGTGTTATTTACTTTCATTGTACATCAATATTGTATATCAATTTAGCATGAAAGATTCTGTTTTTCTCATTAAATGTTTCAATTTTATAAACTGACTCTCCCTTCCTTCTTTCTACTTGATTCTGAGCCATAACTTATTTTATTTAATTCAGTATTGTTATCCTGTTTGCCTTTACCTTGTTTTATGGCTTCCTCTTTTAAGGAAGTGATAAGAGAAGAGCTATTTACTTCAAATGTCAAGGATCCCAAGATCACTGAACAATGTTCATCAGTGTATATCCAGTCATTAGAAGTTGAATAAGCTTCACCAAATCTGTACTTTCTAAGTGCTTCTTTGTCTTTTCATTAGTCAGAATACAAGGCTACTAACTTTATTCAAGTCTACCCTATTACTTTGTACTTTTCCAATGTAAACATTTCAGTGTGGTCTTCATGCTCACCATCACTTTCAGACTGTCTCCAGAACTAAGCTGCCTGATGTAACTTCTATTTCCATATAATGAGCCAGTTGTGACTGTGCACTTTGAAACCTTTAAGGTTTAACTAGATTTGTTCCAATTTCTTGGTCAATTTCACAATTTGAAGTAGCTCTTTTCCAATGAGCTGACTCAGGTTTGAGAGGCATTAGAGGTTTCTCAGGTGGTTCTACCTTAAATTCCAAGATTTGAAAAAAAATTGGTAAAATTTCCCACCATCATACCTATATTGGAGAATTCATGGCTTATGTTATAAATGGCTTGGTAGTATTTACTACATATTTTATAAACCAAGAGGACCATATTCACCATCCTAACATCTTTTTCAGTTGGTTGGTTGGTATGATTGAGTCTCCCCAATAAGAATGTATGCTCTATGAAGGTTGTGTATATCTCTGATTTTGTCACTGCATCCTGAGCAATTCTCATGGTATCTACACACAGTAGGGCCCAGTAAATTGTTAATTAACTCAGTTAATAGGAAATATTTCACTGTTGCTACAGTTTCCAAATATTCCTTAAATCGCTCTATTCTCCTTGACTACATGAATAGCAAGTTGGTTGCAACATTTAATCATCAGGTAATCATTCTTAAGTCTTGAAATCCACAATAATTATAGGAGCTTCAAAATATGATCCACTTGAATATGAATATGTACAAAGCTAAATAAGGTTAGATGCAACTATGCACAAGGTTAAAGAAGGGTAGATGTCACTTATCTTATGCCATTTCAAGAACCACTCAAGGACTAAAGGTCCCTGGAGTTACACATCTGCAGTGACAATATCACTTATTCAATCATTCAGTAAACACTTCATCATCCAGTAAACAAACATGCTCTAAGTGTCCAACCAGTGTGTGTCTGGCATGGTACTATATATAAGGATTATAGAGGTTAAAATTGAAGCTTGACAAAGGCAATGGATTTGGTCTCTTTGTTTATTGATATAATGTGAATACCTAGAACAGCTTCTATCTTTGAAGAGCTTATGGTCTAGTGATAGAGATGTGTGTCTGACCTATTGTTTAAAGTTTTGATTAACTCTTTAGTGGGTATAATTGTATGATATCCAAACTTGTTTAAATTTATCAGTGGGCAAAAATCACATTCAGATGTCTTTGTTTCTATTTTTGGAAAGAATACTTGGACCCCTAGAATAAATTAATTAGAATCAAATTTCTAAAAGTGCTTTATACTCAATAAAGTTCCATACTAATAGAAGATAGTTTTATTTTTACCTTTAGACTTAATGACCCTCTCTAGTAAGGCACTCCTAGCACTAAAGTTCCTGCATTTTTTTAATTTAAATTCAATTAGCTAACATATAGTACATCACTAGTTTCAGATGTAGTGCTCAGTAATTCATCAGTTGTATATAACACCCAGTGGTCATCACATCTCATGCCTTCCTTAATGCCTGCATTTCTTTTCAAAGAACACAAGCCTAACAACATGATGCAAGACTATGGAGGACACTGTAGAAAGTTGGAAAAGATCATTCTTAACAGATGATCCTGCTTCTTATCTTTAAGAGCTTTATTAGCATCAGGCAGATATTTACATATTAATCAAGACAAATAAACATGTGGTGATTTAACTAGAAAACTGTTATTTGGATGACAATTAAATCAGCATAGGTTGAAAGGTCCATCACTGCAGCATCCTATCTCTGCTGAAATATTGATTATGTTACTGATTTCAGTAATGCTTTATTTAACAGGGAACCAATAACCATGTAATTACTCTTTAATTTAATGATAATTGCTTGTTGGCAATTATTTGTTTTCTGCTTAATTACAAAGTTATTTTAACTCTGTAAAATAAAACAGCTTTAAAAAAAAAATTCCCACCCAAATGACTCAGTGGATGTATCATCCATGAACACCATAAACAAAAGTTGTTAAGGTACAAGACAAACAACCTAAGAAATAGAAAAACTTTTATTAAATAACTCAGCTAAATCTTTAAGAGCTTCAGCTTATAGAATGAACATTAGTTGGTTACACCTAATTAATGGGTGGTTTCTAGGGAAATTATACCAAAAAATCAAGATTTTCTCTGGGTCCAGGTCATTCTTTAACATAATTTATCCTGATATATATTTCCCCCTTCATTCTGCAACCTTCTTTAGAAGAAATAAAATAGGGGCGCCTGGGTAGCTCAGTCAGTTAAGCATCTGCCTTTGGCTCAGGTCATGATCCCAGGGTCCTGGGATCAAGCTCTGCATCGGGCTCCCTGCCCAGCGGGAAGCCTGCTTCTCCCTCTCCCACTCTCCCTGCTTGTGTTGCCTCTCTCGCTGTGTCTCTCTCTGTCAAATAAATAAACAAAATCTTAAAAAAAAAAGAAATAAAATAATTCAGCTTCCTGAGGTAAAAGAATAAACCAACTTGAAATATATATCTATAGTATTTCATATTTCTGCAGTTGAAGTGGATTACCATCAGAGCATTACCTCAGTTTATAAACTTTATAGAGTTGGTGGCTCCCTCTTAGGGAATTCAGTAGGTCTTCTGGTATCAAAAAGATATGACACATTCCATGATATATCTATTCCATGCTGTAACAGATAAAGTAGCTAATACTTTGTTCATTAAGATTATGAAATTTCACTGTTAGAGTTATTTTTACCTCATGTTAGCATCCGTTTGTACATGAATCAAGGAATAAGCAACTGAGTAAGATGAGTGATTTTGTTTTTCAAAGAATAAAAGTCTTGTTAATAAATTAGTTAGTGATGACGAGCCTTCAGGATATTTCATACCAATCATATAGTCAGTACATGATTTAGTTAGGAATCACAAGTCATGTTATCCTCTTCAATGAAAGCTTGGTTTACTACTTTTAAAGAAATACTTGTAACATTCTGGGACAAACTGAGCAAACTGCTGAAGATATAGTGGCAGTTAGGGTGGCATTAGCAGCCACTTGTAAGACCACTGCAATTGGATTCCCAAAGTGGGACCTGTTAGCAATGACCTGGGATTCACTTCTCAGAGCTATCACTGATATTTAAAATCCCTTGGGATAATCTCTGAGTGCATCATGTTTTCACTCACATTAGAAGCCAAAAATGACATTAGTTTTGAAGGTGTTGTTTATCTGACTGTGAGAGTACTGCTCTGACTTTCAATGTGCTTTTTAAATTAAATAAGAATCTTCTTGCCAGAACAGTAAAACTTTTAATTGCATCATGGATTAATAATAATCTCTTAGGCCTGACATTTATTACAACATTTCAGGGATGCCAGTGGTAGTTAAACTCTACCTGACCTTTCAGTATTTATGAAGAGAAACAAACTCTGACCTCACAGCAACCTGAATCCATCTTCTCTCAGTGTTGGCAAACTGATAATTTGTCTAACTATTGCACTGGATTATATTCCCAACCAGATCAAAGGCAGCAGCAACCAATTCAGCAAATGGGAGAAACTCATCCATGAAAAATGGGCAAATAACATTAATCATATATGAAATTTTTCAAGCTAATAACTAGAACCTGGGCACTATGGTAACTCTCATAAAAAGGTGCTTATGTTAAGCTGGGCATCAATCGGTCCTTGGTCATGGGAACTTAAAGTGTGGCTCATCATGTCTCTAGGAGCTATCAATATAAAGAACAACAATAACAACACACACAAAAAAAAAAAAACACCAGAAGCAAGACCATTTATATTCCATTACCATTTACTCTTCTTTCAGTTTCTTTTTCTTTTTTTTTTTTTTTTTTTTGAGTACAGTTGATACATAGTAGTTTCAGGTATACCTTTTCCAGTTCTTATAGGCAACCCAAAACTCAAATTTGGATATGTTAAAATCATCAACACCAGCATTCCATTCGAATTAGGGAAGTTAAGGAAATTATCTTTAACATAAGGATGTTCAAGGGATGAAGAAAAACCTCCACTTGTTAATGGACCACATATTACAATATTGAGGATTATGTAGAGCAATTTATTTATGCATTAATCTTATAATTGTGATAAATTGAATTATTTATATCTATTATCTTAAATTATAATGTTAATTCCCTTGCTAATGCTGCGTTTCTGTTTTTCCTTCAATAAAAAAAAAGAAATCTGATGTAATAGACAATTTAAGGGTCGACTACTCACTTGATAGAAAGTATAACTGTGAAGTTATTTTATACTTCATTTACTTGACTCTGCTCCCTTTTTAAATTAAATGTGCTCCAGGCCTGGTTGTTAGCACCTTTAAACAAGTTTACTTTTTGTCATAAATTGACTGAATTCTAATAAAGGTTTTAATATAATTAACAAAGATTGTATAACAAAAATACTGGCATATGACTTGAATTCTTAGTGGCCTCTTTCTTCTCTGCTTGTGTAATTCCTATTAACTTCAGTGGAATCAATGCACCTTAGTAAATCTTAGAGTAAATCAAATTAAATAAACATTTCCCCTTCTAAAGTGTATCATATCACTGTCAGATACAACTTTTTTTTTTTTAGAGGCATTATTGAATTCAAAGAGTATATCACTATGCAAAACTTCTGATATTAAGAGAATGGATAAGAAGTTAACATTCACTTTTGGATACATTCTATTAACATTTCAAATTCAACATATGCCTCCCCAAATCCCACTCTCCAATCCTCCCTTTTCCTGTTTTGTCATCAGTACAGGCATGCTCTCCTCTTGATTTCCAAAACTATAAACTTGAGGGCAATTTTGATTCTCCCTCTTCCTCTCCTTTCATTTTCAGTCTCCAATATTTTTACTCCATTGTAATATGTGTTGCAGATTTCCATCTCCATCTATTGCTAACCCCCTAATTCAGGCCCTTATCACTTCAAGCCCAGGCTATTTTTAACAGTTTGCTTCATTGTTCCAATTCATTCTATGTAAACTGTGCCGTGAATTTTGGTGAAACTTCCCTTTTGTTATGTCATCTTTTGCTCCAGAACCTTCAATACTTCCTGACTGCATACAAAACAAAGTCTAAATGCCTTAGTCTGGCAATCTCCCCCAATATGTATTTCTTCCCTTTCTCCAATTACTTCCTAAATGAGTATTCTATTCCAGCTGGAAGAATTGATTCAATCTCTGCTAAGCATAGTATTTAACCCTAGAACCCTTTCATTGTAAAACATTTTCAAGGTATCAGAGTTCCTTGGAGACATGCTTTCCTAAGCTCCACTGCCTTGGGAAGGCTTCAGTATAAACTGCTGTAACTGCTGCTGCTTTTCTGAAAGGCCACTAACTTTTACTTTGTATCATCATTTATAGATTTTCTTAAATGGTTATCAAAAAGGGCACTTTAGTGGCTGAGGAGCAAGATGGTGGAGGAGTAGGAGACCTAAATTTCGTCTGGCCACAGGAATTCAGCTAGATAGGGATCAAACCATTCTGAACACCTATGAACTCAACAGAAGATCAAAAAAAAGAATAGCAGCAACTCTCTGAACAGAAAAGAGACCACTTTCTGGAAGGTCTCTTCTGATTTGTTTAGTGTATATTTTTCTGGGATCACTGTTCCCTTGTTAGCATTTTGTTTTCTCATTCATCCATTCTCCTCTAGACAAAATGACAAGATGGAAAAAATCACTTCAAAAAAAAGAACAAGAGGCAATACCGACTGCCAGGGACCTAATCAATACGGACATTAGTAAGATGACAGAACTAATGTTCAGAATGACGATTTTAAAGATACTAGATGGGCTTGAAAAAAGCATGGAAGACATTAGAGAAACTCTTTCTGGAGAAATAAAAGAACTAAAATCTAACCAAGTCAAAATCAAAAACGCTATTAATGAGGTGCAATCAAAAATAAGGCTCTAACTGCTATGACAAATGAGACAGAAGAGAGAATTACTGATATAGAAGACCAATGATGGAAAATAAAGAAGCTGAGAAAAACAGAGATAAAAACTACTGGATCACGAGGGCAGAATTTGAGAGATAAGTGATACCATAAAACAAAACAATATTAGAATAATTGGGATCCCAGAAGAAGAAAGAGAGAGATGGGCAGGAGGTATATTGGAGCAAATTATAGCAGAGAACTTCACTAATTTGGGGAAGGAAACAGGCATCAAAATCCAGGAGGCACAGAGAAGCCCCCCCAAAAACAATAAATATAGGTCAACACACCAACATGTAACAGTAAAACATACGGGTCTCAGAGACAAAGAGAAAATCCTGAAAGCAGCCTGGGATAAGAGATCTGTAACCTGCAATGACAGGAACATTAGATTGGCAACAGACCTATCCACAGAGACCTGGCAGGCCAGAAAGGAATGGCATGATATACTCAGAGCACTAAATGAGAAAAATATGCAGCCAAGAATACTATATTCAGCTAGGCTCTCATTGAAAATAGAAGGAGAGAGAAAAAGCTTCCAGGACAAACAAAAACTAAAGGAATTTGCAAACACAAAAGCAGCCCTACAAGAAATATTGAAAGGGGTCCTCTAAGCAAAGAGAGCGCCTAAAAGTAACATAGACCAGAAACGAACACAGACAATACACAGTAACAGTAACCTTACAGGCAATACAATGGCACTAAATTCATATCTTTCCATAGTTACCCTGAATGTAAATGGGCTAAATTCCCCAATCAAAAGACACAGGCTATCAGATTGGATAAAAAACAAGACCCATTGATATGCTGTCTGTAAGAGACTCATTTTAGACCCAAAGACACCTCGAGATTGAAACTGAGGGGGTGGAAAACGATTTACCAGGCTAATGGACACCAAAAGAAAGCTGGCTGGCAATCCTTATATCAGACAAATTAGATTTTAAACCAAAGACTATAATAAGAGATAAAGGAAGGACACCAAATCATACTTAAAGGGTCTATTCAACAAGAAGATCTAACAATTGTAAATATCTATGCCCCTAACAAGGGGGCAGCCAATTATACAAGCCAATTAATAACAAAAGCAAAGAAACACATTGACAACAATACAATAATAGTGGGTGACATTAACACCCCCCTCACTGAAATGGACAATCATCTAAGCAAAAGATCAACAAGGAACTAAAGACTTTAAATGACACACTGGACCAAATGGACTTCACAGATATATTCAGAACATTCCATCCCAAAGCAACAGAATACACATTCTTCTCTAGTGCCCACGGAACATTCTCCAGAATAGATCACATCCTAGGTCACAAATCAGGTCTCAATTGTTACCAAAAGACTGGGATCATTCCCTGCATATTTTCAGACCACAATGCTTTGAAACTAGAACTCAATCACAAGAAGAAAGTCAGAAAGAACTCAAATACATGGAGGTTAAAGAGCATCCTACTAAAGAATGGATGGGTCAACCAGGAAATTAAAGAAGAGTTTAAAAAATTCATGGAAACAAATGAAAATGAAAACATAACTGTTCAAAATCTTTGGGATGCAGCAAAGGCAGTCCTAAGAGGAAAGTATATAGCAATACAAGACTTTCTCAAGAAACAAGAAAGGTCTCAAATACACAACCGAACCCTACACCTAAAGGAGCTGGAGAAAGAACAGCAAATAAAGCCTAAACCCAGCAGGAGAAGAGAAATAATAAAGATCAGAGCAGAAATCAATGAAATAGAAACCAAAAGAACAGTAGAACAGATCAACGAAACTAGGAGCTGGCTCTTTGAAACAATTAACAAGATTGATAAACCCCTGGCCAGACTTATCAAAAAGAAAAGAGAAAGGACCCAAATAAATAAAATCATGAATGAAAGAGGAGAGATCACAACCAACACCAAAGAATTATGAGCAACTGTATGCCAGCAAATTAGATAATCTGGAAGAAATGGATGCATTCCTAGAGATGTATCAACTACCAAAACTGAACCAGGAAGAAATAGAAAACCTGAACAGACCTATAACCACTAAGGAAATTGAAGCCGTCATCAAAAATCTCCCAACAAACAAGAGCTCAGGGCCGGACGGCTCCCAAGGGGAATTCTACCAAACATTTAAAGAAGAATTAATACCTGTTCTTCTGAAACTGTTCTGAAAAATAGAAATGGAAGGAAAACTTCCAAACTCGTTTTATGAGGCCACCACTACCTTGATCCCAAAACCAGACAAAGACCCCATCAAAAAGGAGAATTACAGGCCAATATCCCTGATGAACATGGATGCAAAAATTCTCAGCAAAATACTAGACAATAGGATCCAACAGTACATTAAAAGGATTATTCACCACAACCTGGTGGGATTTATCCCTGGGCTGCAAGGTTGGTTCAACTCTGCAAATCAATCAATGTGATAGAATACACTAGTAAAAGAAAGAACAAGAACCATATGATCCTCTCAATAGATGCAGAAAAAGCATTTGACAAAGTACAGCATCCTTTCTTGATCAAAACTCTTCAGAGTATAGGCATAGAGGGTACATACCTCAATATCATAAAAGCCATCTATGAAAAACCCACAGCAAATATCATTCTCAATGGGGAAAAAACTGAGAGCTTTCCCCCTAAGGTCAGGAACAGGGCAAGGATGTCCACTATCACCACTGCTATTCAACATAATATTAGAAGTCCTAGCCACAGCAATCAGACAACAAAAAGAAATTAAAGGCATCCAAATTGGCAAGGAAGAAGTGAAACTCTCACTCTTTACAGATGATAGGATACTTTATGTGGAAAACCCAGAAGACTCCACCCCAAAACTGCTCGAACTCATACAGGAATTCAGTAAAGTGGCAGGATATAAAATCAATGCACAGAAATCAGTGGCATTCATATACACCAACAACAAGACAGAAGAAAGAGAAATTAAGGAATCAATCCCATTTACCATTGCACCCAAAACCATAAGATACCTAGGAATAAATCTAACCAAAGAGGCAAAGGATCTGTACTCAGAAAACTATAAATTACTCATGAAAGAAATTGAGGAAGACACAAAGAAATGGAAAAACATTCCATGCTCATGGATTGCAAGAACAAATATTGTGAAGATGTCAAGGCTACCTAGAGCAATCTACACATCTAAAGCAAATCCTATCAAAATACCATCCAGTTTTTTCAAAGAAATGGAAGAAATAATTTTAAAATTTGTATGGAACCAGAAAAGACCCCGAATAGCCTGAGGAATGTTGAAAAAGAAAAGCAAAGCTGGTGGTATCACAATTCCGGACTTCAAGCTCTCTTACAAAGTTGTAATCAAGACAGTATGGTACTGGTGCAAGAACAGACACATAGATCAATGGAACAGGATAGAGAGCCCAGAAATGGACCCTCAACTCTATGGTCAACTAATCTTCGACAAAGCAGGAAAGAATGTCCAATGGAAAAAAGACAGTCTCTTCAACAAATGGTGTTGGGAAAATTGGACAGCCACATGCAGAAGAATGAAACTGGACCATTTCCTTATACCACACACAAAAATAGACTCCAAATGGTTGAAAGACCTCAATGTGAGACAGGAGTCCATCAAAATCCTAAAGGAGAACACAGGCAGCAACTTCTTCGACCTCAGCCGCAGCAACTTCTTCCTAGAAACATCACCAAAGGCAAGGGAAGCAAGGGCAAAAATGAACTATTGGGAGTTCATGAAGATAAAAGGCTTTTGCACAGCAAAAGAAACAGTCAACAAAACCAAAAGACAACCGACAGAATGGGAAAAGATATTTGCAAGTGACATATCAGATAAGGGCTAGTATCCAAAATCTATAAAGAACTTATCAAACTCAACACCCAAAGAACAAATGATCCAATCAAGAAATGGGCAGAAGACATGAACAGACATTTTTCCAAAGAAGACATCCAAATGGCCAACAGACACATGAAAAAGTGCTCAACATCGCTCGGCATCAGGGAAATCCAAATCAAAACCTCAGTGAGATACCACCTCACACCAGGCAGAATGGCTAAAATTAACAAGTCAGGAAAGGACAGATGTTGGCAGGGATGCAGAGAAGGGGAACCCTCTTACACTGTTGGTGGGAATGCAAGCTGGTGCAGCCACTCTGGAAAACAGTATGGAGGTTCCTCAAAAAGTTGAAAATAGAGCTACTGTACAACCCAGCAATTGCACTACTGGGTATTTACCCCAAAGATACAAATGTAGGGATCGGAAGGGGTACGTGCACTCCAATGTTTATAGCAGCATTGTCCACATTAGCCAAACTATGGAAAGAGCCAAGATGTCCATCGACAGACGAATGGATAAAGAAGTGGTATATATATACAATGGAATATTATGCAGCCATCGAAAGGACTGTAATCTTGCCATTTGCAATGACCTGGATGGAACTGGAGGGTATTATGCTAAGCGAAATAAGTCAATCAGAGAAAGACATGTATCATATGATCTCACTGATATGAGGAATTCTTAATCTTAGGAAAAAAAGTGAGGGTTGCTGGAGTGGTGAGGGTGGGAGGGATGGGGTTGTTGGGTGATAGACATTGGTCAGGGTATGTGCTATGGTGAGCACTGTGAATTGTGTAAGACTGTTGAATCTCAGACCTGTACCTCTGAAACAAATAATACAGTATATGTTAAGAAAAAAAAAAAAAGATAGCAGGAAGAGAAAAATGAAGGGGGGAAAATCAGAGGGGGAGACGAACCATGAGAGACTCTGAGAAACAAACTGGGGGTTCTAGAGGGGAGGGGGTGGGGGGATGGGTTAGCCTGATGATGGGTATTAAAGAGGGCACCTACTGAATAGAACACTGTGTGTTATACCCAATCAATGAATCATGGAACACTGTGTATAATCCTATGATGATCTCAATAGTTAACATTTCATATTTGAATGTCAGTCAGAAAATACAGGAACATGACCTTAATATCACAACTCAGAAGAGCTTAGGAAGTTGAGCAAGACCTTTAGGAATGCAATCACTATTAACCTGACTGCATTAGTCTCTGTGGTTAGGGATACAGCCTGAAAGCACACATTCAACTGATAAACACAAGTGTCAGTTTCCTTGCTGATTTAATTTTTTCTTAATTTTGCATGGATAAATATTAGCAACTCATACTAAAATAAAAATAATTTAAACAATCTTAGACTTTCAGTGTGGTGCAGTGGAAAGCTCTAGAAGTTAATTCTGAGTTCTAATTCCAGTTGTGGTAGGCAGAATTCTAAAATTCTCCTCCATCCCAAGATTTCTAGCCATAATTACTAAAACTGTGAATATATTACACCTGAGATCATTACAATTACATAGCAAAAGGGATTTTGCTCATGTGATTAAGTGAACTAACCAGCTTACTTTGAGTTAATCAAAAAGATTATCTAGATGGATCCAATCCAATCACATAAACCCTTTATTTTATTTTCGTTTTTTAAATTTTATTTTATTATGTTACATTAATCACCATACAATACATCATTCGTTTTTGATGTAGCAATCCATGATTCATTGTTTTCATATAATACCCAGTGCTCCATGCAGTATGTGCCCTCCTTAATACCCTTCACTGGGCCAACTCATCCCCTCACCCCCCTCCCCTCTAAAACCCTCAGTTTGTTTCTCAGAGTCCGTAGTCTCTCATGGTTCATCTGTCCGTCCAATGTCCCCCCCTTCATTTTTTGTTACTTCTCCTAATGTCACATAATGGACATTGGGAAGGGTATGTGCTATGGTGAGCACTATGAATTGTGCAAGACTGTTGAATCACAGATCTGTACCTCTGAAACAAATAATACAATATATGTTAAGAAAAAGAAAAAGAAGAAGATAGCAGGAGGGGAAGAATGAAGGAGGGGAATCAGAAGGGGAGACAAACCATGAGAGATGATGGACTCTGAAAAACAAACTGAGGGTTCTAGAGGGGAGGGGAGTGGGAGGATGGGTTAGCCTGGTGATGGGTATTAAAGAGGGCACGCTCTGCATACAGCACTGGGTGTTATACACAAACAATGAATCATGGAACACTACATCAAAAACTAATGATGTGATATATGGTAATTAACATAACAATAAAAATTTTTTTTAAATTAAAAAAAATAAAAACAGAAAGGAAATCAGAGAACCTACCATTGCTGGTTTGAAGATAGAAAAAGCCATGTATCAAGGAATGTGTATGTAGCTTCTAGAAACCAAGAGCAATCCTGGGCTGACAACCAGCAAGAAAACAGGTATCCAAATCCTACAATTGAACTAGATTCTGCCAAAAACTTCAATGAGCTTGTGAGTAGATTCTTCCCAAAATCTTCCAGATTAAGAGCCCAGCCTGTCAGCACCTTGATTTCAACCTTCCAAAACTCTGAGAACCCACTCAAGCCTCTCCAGACTTCTGATATATAGAACTATGAGAAAATAAATGGGTGTTGTTCTGAGTTGCTAAATCTGAGGCAATTGGTATACAACAGGAAACTAGTACACCAGTTCTGCCATTATTGAGACATGTGACCTCAGGCAAATTACATGACTATTCTAGATGTACTTTCTCACTTTAAAATTAGAATTGTAAACTAAATAATCTATGAATCTGATCATTAGAACCATGTTACATTTCTGGTCTAATTCAGACAATTCATTAACTTCAAAGTATGCATAGTTTTGCACCTTCTCATCTGTCTATTTTAGCTTATATTTTAAGTTACATTAAGTTTCTGGATTGATTCTATGGAAAATTACCAAAAAAAGAACAAAATGTGTGCATAATGCCACAGTATTATCCTCACCTGATGGCTGTGTGTAATTTGTCAATATATATGAACACTGGTTTGAAAAGTTAAAAGTGCTATACAACTTAAAAGGAAGAAAATTCTGACAGACATGCAACATGGATGAACCTTGAGGACATACGCTATGAGAAATAAGGCAGTCACAAAAAGACAAATATTGTATAATTCTATTTATATGAGGTATATATAGTAGTAAACTTATAGAAATAGAAAGTAGAAATGTGTTTTCCTGGGGCCAGGATAGGGGTGGGAGCTGGGGGATGGGGAGTTCAATAGGTATAGAGTTTCAGTTTTGCAAGATGAAAAAGTTCTATAAATCTGTTGACAACAATGTGAATATAGTTAACACTACTGCACTGTACACTTAAAAAATGGTTAAGATGGTACTAAAATGTATTTTACCACAATTTTTTAAAGTGCTATGCAAATATAAGGGAGTATTGTTACTATGCTTGCAGTTATTTATAGTTAAAATTTCCATGGAAATCATTTTGAATGCCAAAAAATTTCTATTCAAAGAATACACCCTGCAGTTTACATATTAGAAAAGTAGTATTCTCATCTGAATGCTAGTACTAAAAGAATTACCAACTCTCCAAATCATCTCCTACCACATACTTAAGTTACATCCCAAGAAGTCCTTAGTTCTAAGGCAGAATTCAAGAGTTCAAGCTTTACATTTTAATTTCACAATTCTAATTTTTCTTAAAGCAACTGTAATACATGTTTACAAATAGATTTTTTTCTCATTATTTTTCCTTCAAATGCAACAAGTAAATCTTGAGACACAGCTGCCTGTTTACAGATTAACACACTTTTCCAAAAAGTCATTTTTCTCCTTAAATCATGGTTTCCACAAGGCAATACAACTTGATAGGCCAACAATGTACTGTGAATTTAGTTTATGACTCTAAGAAACTCAACCTCTCTGTGCTTCAGTTTCATCATCTGCTAAATGGGTACCAAAATGATTTGATTGAATTATAAATTCTTTTCTCTAAAATCCTCCATAATTATGTAATGTGCAAGAAGGGAAAAGAAGCAGCCAATGTGTGAGCTTCTTTGAGTAGAATTTTCCAATATAAATAGATTCTCATTTTATATGGTAGTGGTGTGTTGCATCATACAATTACTTTGATAATCTTTTTATACAGGTATCCCTGAAGCTATTGTATCTTTTTTAGCTGTTCTAAGTCAAAAACATTATCATTTTCATTATTTAATTCCTCAAAAATATCCTTTTACCTCACTGTCTTCAAGTAAACAAAATTGCCAAATCCCACAGCTGGCGAAGATTATTTTCCTGTTTCCCTCTAGCTTCCCCTCTTCCCTGTAAGAAAGAACCTTTTCCTAAAAACATGGTATTTTCCCCTATACCTAAAACTTATGTTCTAGAAAAAGATAAAATCAATGTAATTTGCATAGTTGGCAGTATGCTTTTTAAATATTCTCTCATGAGTACATTTGATTCCCACTAGAATGTTTTACCACTTTCTGAGGAAAATGAAATTAATAGCACCTACAACTAATGTCAGTCTCAATTTCAGGTGAGAATCCCTTTGATACTACTGATGATGAGTTGATCCTACAGTTCCTACTAGCAACAAGACAAGGTTGCAAAATGGTAATCCTTTTTTTTTTCTTGAGGTAGATCATTTTTATTATAATATAATTCAACTATCAGTACCCTAATGGTGATTTTCTTCTTTTCTCTCCCTAATAGGACTTCACAACAACCTAAAACCTAATCACAGTCCTAGACTGAGTATTGAAACTTAGTCGTGAACTGAACATCCTGCCAATCCTGGTCATAGACTGAGCCCCCTATTCTGGCCATAGATGGCCACTCTCCCAACCTTAGTCATGGATAGAACCCTAAGTCAGGCCACAGACAGCCCTGTGTGTGGCCAGAGAGTGACCTCTATTAAGGACAACTAGTTATCTCATAATGACCCCAGTAGGTTGCAGAGGAAAGGAGACGGGGGAGGTCAACCCAGGCCTGTTCCACATGGGGCCTCAACTCATTGTGCATGTCTTTTCAAGAATGGGTAGGTGGGCGCCTGGGTGGCTCAGTTGGTTAAGCGACTGCCTTCGGCTCAGGTCATGATCCTGGAGTCCCGGGATCGAGTCCCGCATCGGGCTCCCTGCTTGGCGGGGAGCCTGCTTCTCCCTCTGACCCTCCCCCCTCTCATGTGCTCTCTCTCTCTCATTCTCTCTGTCTCAAATAAATAAATAAAATCTTTAAAAAAAAAAAGGATGGGTAGGAGGCATTTTTATTATGAAATATGATACATTCATTTCAGTTTCCTAGCAACAGGATGCCAATCAGCAGACTGTGATTCAAGGATTCATCTTCTTTGTTATAAAGGAGTTAGGAGCAGTGGGAGGCAGGAGGACTTCCCAGCAAGAGGTAGAATTGACAGTGTGGTTTGAGGATGAGGAAACCAAGCCTGCAGAAGAAGGAACCTCAGAAAGTCTGCCTTTCTTCTTACATTTTCTTTGAAGCAGGGATTTGTCCTACTGCTACAGCTACTGGATTTTTTCTTCTGCATTAATTCCTAGTGTCAGTGGGAAAAAATTCAAATCATACAGTATGTTCTTGAATCACAAACAAAGCTTGCTCCATGAGCAAAACATTGACAGTAGAAAATTAATCAGGACAGAAACAAGCTTATCCATATGTTATCTTTAGATTCAAATATGGTACAAGCCTTTAAGAATAGGATATGCTGTTATGGACACACTTCTGATGGCTAAACCCACAGCACAGTTCAAGGTTAGAAAATGTCCTGATACAGCTCAATGTGGAAAACCATAGTTTTACTGTGAGAAAGAAAACATATACTCACTCTAATATTCACTGTTTAATACTTGATATCACAAAATGTATCCCAAAATATAGGGAGGGAAAGGGAGTAAGAAACTTTAGAAAGCTTTTCAAAGTTTAGATGAGGGAATTGTATTTATAAATGAGAAATAAGTGTATGCATTTATTCTGTGTTTTTGCTTTTTCTTTGTATCATGCCTTTATCTAGTTCATTACTCTTCTACTAATATTATTATAATTATTTTACTAGAAAATACTTTGTGTGAAAGAATCTCACAGTGTATGCACTCATTGTCTTTGGACTTTCTGGGTGTTATTTATTCTATGCTTCGAGGAAATGCTATTTTCTGGCTTAGCAGGCTAAACAATAACAAATATGCTGTTGAATAACACCCCCTCAAGGCAGGAGAACATAGAAATAGACCTTTGCAACCTAAAATTAAAAGTTTTTCATCACTGATAACTTTTTCTAACATAAATTCAACTAACATGATCCCATTGTATAATTGCTAAATACAATTTAAAGCCTGTCTTAAGCAGTAAAAGCCTGCTGATTATTTCTCCTTTTTGAGAAAAAAAAATTATCAAGGTCAAAACCATGTAAGATTAAAGTTCTTAAACACTTTTGGCAATTTAATGAGGCATACTAAGAGCACTGTAACATCCACCTCCTGAAAGAGCTAGTGATGACCCTCACTCTAACACCCCTTCCATTATCAGAGCAGCAAGACATTTCCTGCATGTGTACAGCAATTTCATCCTTTTAGGTATTGCAGGAATGTAAATTAAATTCATCTCAGCACCGTAGTTAAGTGAGCAGTTTGTCCCACTCTGCCTGTTGTAAAAACTTAGAAATAAATAGACTGTAGCTACTTGTCTAGTTTCTAAATTTCTTATTGATGGAGACTGTATCTTATTGTATAGGTATTGCATGTTTGTGCCTAACATAGTTCTTGGTACAAAGTAAACATCAACTAGGAGGGAAGGAAGGAAGAAAGTAAGGAAGGACGAAGGGAGGGATGGAAGAAGGGATGAGAATTATTTTTAATATTTTGCCAGAATACTTTGTACGGTGCCATGTAAGCACTTTTGTGAGTTTCCTTTGAAACTTTGGAGGTAGAAATAAGATCCAAATACATTGATTTTCTCCTGAACTCTCCCAGAACTGGTTTAAAATATCAAAATTAACAGGTGGCAGGGTTACTAATTAGTGCAACAAGAGAGTTGCACACTGAATATTTTTGCAATCTAAATTTAGAAAGGAAATTTTTTTCAAAATTGGCAGAACAAAAACTGAAAAATGTTTTTCCTTAGTTTCCTATTTTGATGAAAAGATTGATTCTGCTTCAAATGCACTTGGTTATAAAAGCCATCCACAAGTTTAGCTTAAAAACTGGGGAAGCAAGTTCAGCAAGGTAACACAGTCTCTATTTAATTCTCAATTTACATTAAGCCACAGGAAAATTAATCATTCCAAATAAGCATCAAAGTAATAGCAAAAAAGGCAGAGGTTTTGAATTTCCCTAAACCCCTGCTGAGAGGCTATTGTATTCTTTATCTTCCTGCCTTCCAGAAAGTTAGTGGTTGTGTTTAAACTATTCATTAACCCTTCAGATATAAAATATTATGAGATGATTTTCAGTGAATATTAGCCACTAAAGAGTACAAACTCTCTGGCAGCTTCTTTTAAATTCTTGCAGGTACATGAGCATTTCACAAACCTATCTTTACAACTGCACACGTTATAATTTACACATTAAATACAACAGGGTTTCACCTTAGGCCTGTTGCCAAGAATAATCATTATAAATCTTTTTATCCTTTTGTAAAAGGATAATTATAAATGTGAAAGTGGCAGCAAAGGAAAGGTGGTAAGAAAGCATTTAAAATAATCTCCATTTGAATACAGGAAGGCCAGTGAAGAAGAGAATTTGGTGAAGGTGGTGAATCAATTTTTGGGGTGAAAGGTAACACATCAAGTGCAAAGCATGACATATTAAACTGAAGGTGTAATAATCTTACTGTCCCAAGCACAACCAGCCTGCCTTTGTGCTGAAAGAACAGGAAAATGCACAAACATTCCTCACTGGAATTTATTGGTAAAAAGCCAGCAATGAAATACACATGCAAAGGTTACTTACTGCTTGTACTTCCCATGAGTTGGAGCTATCTAACAACTCAGCAGCTATATTTTCCCTGAAGATAAATTAGTATGCTCTTTTAATTTGTCCTTTGTTACAACCTGAATGTGTATAGTCTAATCTTGGAGTGGCTTCCTCCACACTACAGGTGTTTCCCTTTTGATAATTACACATTAACTGCAATTGTTGGTGCTCTAAAATTGGTAGTTAATCACCTCTGACTAAGAGTACTACAGAAAATCTAAGTAAATTGTGTTCCAGATAAATTGCAATGAATCCAAGAGGTTTCCATTCTCTGTTGAAACATTACACTGGAATTATGGTTTATTTTTCAAGATTTCTATTTTAAACAGATTTTTTTTACAATTTCATTCCTTGAAGGAGTGAGCTGGAGTGTGGGATATGAATAAAGGATGTTCCTAAAGGAAGTATGTCATATTATTTAGGACCTCAAGTCAAAATCAAAGTCATTGGGATTTTGCCCAAGTCTTGCTGCTTGTGTTGTTGGGAAATTCCTTTTCTTTTATTGTTGTTTTTCTCCTCCTGAAAGGCACTGATTAATGTTAAGGTTTACATCCTCCTATAAATAAGCATCTGTAACTCAAAACAATACTCTGAATATATGGAGAAATAGTATCTATTACCAAAGCAATGAATATTGGGTTTAAAGGGAATACAGACAAAAACATAAAATCCAGGAGTCTTGACTGTATGTATGCCTATATATGTACATAAACTGAAAATAAGGACCCAAGTGAGATAAAAAGACCCTGAATTAGGTCCCCAGTCTGTCATGTGTGCTCTGAAAGCAGTAATGTGCTTAAGCCAACATGTACTAGCTTGCAAGCATCAAATGTGTGTGTTACTTCCTAATTTCTCATTGAGGATCTCATGTTGGTAGCTTGAAATAGGCCATGGTGGAAATCAGCAAAAACTACAAATCAGGGCTCGACTCCCATGCTAACCTCCAGCCAGGTAGTAAACATTTACCAGCACACAACTATCTGAAAGGAAAGCATTGTGGTCATGTTTTCTAAATCAAATAATTCATTTGAACTTTCTGTTTTCATTTTTTATATAATTGAAGATAAAACCATTATATCTGCAATGAAAAATCGTGAAGATATTATAAAGTACCTTAAGTATGTAAAACATATATAATGTACCAAAACATATGGAAAGCTGTTTTCCTCAACATTAAGTAGCCATGAAAATGAGCATAGAGGCATGGAAGCGTTACATCAGACTTCGAACTGCCATTATTATCTCTCCAATCTTGGGGCAAATCACCTAAAACCCTGGGCTCTATATTTGTAAGCTGAAGATGACAGTTGAAATGAATTCTATTCCTTATGTTTAATATTATAGGATCTTTGTGATAATAACATAGAACTTTCACTTGCCTCCATACAGATATATTTTTCCTGTATTTTATGGGAGAAGATACCACTCAGGATAGCTTATGGTGAATTCAATAGCAACTCCCACCCATTTGGAGTCTTGATTTTTTCTTTTGATCTTCTTAAATTATCAAGAATTCTTTTCTGTACATTAACTACCCATAAGAGTAAATGGAGTAAATGTTCAGCATACAGAACAAATTGCATTCTGAGCAACAATGTCCTTAATTCCAGTTAAGATTAGCTATTTCAAATTAAAAATTATTTTTTATAATCTGGGTAGAATATTTCAAAAGAAATAAGCTGTGGGGCACCTGGGTGGCTCAGTCAGTTAAGTGTCTGACTCTTGATTTCATCTCAGGTCATGATCTCGGGGTCCTGGGATTAAACCCCATGTTGGGCTCTGTGCTCAGCAGGGAGTCTGCTTGGGATTCTCTCCCCCCCCCTCATCTGCCCCTCCCCCTGCTCATGTGCCCTCTCTCTCTTTCCCCCCTCTCTAAAAAATAAATAAATCTATTAAAAAAAACAAAAAAAAGAAATAAGCTGCCTATGCATATCCTGATAGTTAATACACAATGTTACTAAATAAGATTTTTGATATGATGCAAACATTTAAAATGCTATTCAATTACTCTTTTTTTAAAATTATTTTTTATTATGTTCAATTAGCCAGTGTATAATACATCATTAGTTTTTAGGTAGCATTGAATGATTCATTAGTTGCATATAACACCCAGTGCTCATCACCACACATGTCCTCCTTAATACCCATAATCAGATTACCCCATCCCCCCACCTCCCTCCCTTCTGTAACCCTCAGTTTGGTTCCTGGAGTTCAGTGTCTCTCATGGTTTGTCTCCCTCTCTGATTTCTTCCCATTAAGTTTTCCTTCCCCTCCCCTGTGGTCCTCCGCACTATTCCTTATATTCCATATATCAGTGAAACCATATGATAATTGTCTTTCTCTGCTTGACTTATTTCACATAGTATAATCCCTTCTACTTCCATCCATGTCGATGCAAATGGTGAGTATTCACCTTTCTGATGGCTGAGTAATATTCCATTGTATGTATGAACCACATCTTTATCCATTCATCTGTTGAAGGGCATCTCAGCTCCTTCCACAGTTTGGCTATCATGGACATTGCTGCTGTGAACACTGGGGTGCATGTGCCCCTTCTTTTCCCTATGTCTGTATCTATGGGGTAAATACCTAGTAGTGCATTTTCTAGGTTGTATAGTAGCTCTTTTTTTTAACATTTTCAGGGACATCCATACTGTTTTCCAGAGTGGCTGTACCAGCTTGTATTCCCACCAACAGTGTAAAGGGGATTCCCCTTTCTCCACATCCTCTCTAACATTTGTTGTTTCCTGTTGTATTAATTTTTGCATTTCTAACTGGTATAAGGTGGTATCTCATTGTGGTTTTGATTTGGATTTCCCTGATGGCTAGTGATGTTGAACATTTATTCATGTGTCTGTTAGCCATTTGTATGTCTTCTTTGCAGAAATGTCTGTTCATGTCTTCTGCCCATTTTTTGACTTGATTATTTGTTTTTTGGGTGTTGAGTTTCAGAAGTTTTTTATAGATCTTGGATATCAGCCCTTTATCTGTAGTTTCATTTGCAAATATCTTCTCCCATTCTGAGGGTTGCCTCTTTGTTTTGTTGACTGTTTCCTTTGCTGTGCAGAAGCTTATTATCTTGATGAAGTCCCAAAAGTTCATTTTTGCTTTTGTTTCCCTTGCCTTAGAGACATGTCTTGAAAGAGGTCTTTGTGGCGAGTGTCGAAGAGGTAACTGCCTATGTTCTCCTCTAGGATTTTGATGGATTCATGTCTCACTTTGAGGTCTTTCATCCATTTTGAGTTTATTTTTGTGTATGGTTTAAGAGAATGCTCCAGTTTCATTCTTCATGTGGCTGTCCAGTTTTTCCAGCACCATTTATTGAAGAGACTGTCTTTTTTTCCATTGGACATTCTTTCCTATTTTGTTGAAGATTAGTTGACCATAGAGTTGAGGGTCCATTTCTGGGCTCTTTATTCTGTCCCACTGATCTATGTGTCTGTTTCTGTGCCAATACCATGCTGTCTTGATGATTAGAGCTTTGTAATAGAGGTTGAAGTCAGGCATTGTGATGCCCCCAGCTTTGGTTTTCTTTTTCAACAATCCTGTGGTGATTCAGGGTCTTTTCTGGTTCCATACAAATTTTAGGATTGTTTGTTCCAGCTCTGTGAAAAGTGTTGATGGTATTTTGATAGGGATTTTATTGAATGTGTAGATTGCTCTGGGCAGCATAGACATTTTCACAATGTTTACTCTTCCAAACCATGAGCATGGAATGTTTTTCTGTCTCTTTGTGTCTTCCTCAATTTCTTTCATAAGTGTTCTGTAGGTTCTAAAGTATAGCTCCTTTACCTCTTTGGTTAGGTTTATTCCTAGGTATGTGATGGTTTTTGGTGCTATTGTAAGTGGAATCGATTCCTTTATTTCTCTTTCTTCAGTCACATCCAAAAGAAAAAGGGAAAGGACCCAAATCAATAAAATCATGAATGAAAGGGAAGAGATCATGACTAACACCAAGGAAATAGAAACAATTATTAAAAATTATTACCAGCAGCTATATGCCAAAAAATTAATCAAACTGAAAGAAATGGAAGCCTTCCTAGAAACTTATAAACTACCAAGACTGAAACAGGAAGACATAGATAATCTGAACAGCCCAATAACCAAAAAGGAAATTGAAGCAGTAATCAAAAACCTCCCAAAAAACAAGAGTCCAGGGTCAGATGGTTTCCCAGGGGAATTCTACCAAACATTTAAAGAAGAAATTATACCTATTCTACTGAAGCTGTTCCAAAAAATAGAAACGGAAGGAAAACTTCCAAACTCATTCTATGAGGCCAGCATTACACTGATCCCCAAAACAAAGACCCCATCAAAAAGAAGACTTACAGGTGAATATCCCTGATGAACAAGGATGCCAAAATACTCAAAAAGATCCTAGCCAATAGGATTCAACTGTACATTAAAAGGACTATTCACCATGACCAAGTGGGATTTATTCCTGGGATGCAAGCATGGTTCAACATTTGCAAATCAATCAACATGATACATCACATTAACAAAAGAAGAGACAAGAACCATATGATCCTCCCAATTGATGCAGAAAAAGCATTTGACAAAATACAGCATCCTTTCTGACTAAAACTCTTCAAAATATAGGGATAGAAGGAACATACTTCAGTATCGTAAAAGCCATCTATGAAAAGCCCACAGCGAATATCATTCTCAATGGGGAAAAACAGAGCTTTTCCCCTAAGGTCAGGAACATGACAAGGAGGCCCACTCTCACCACTTTTATTCAACATAGTACTAAAAGTTCTAGCCTCAGCAATCGCATAACAAAAATAAATACAAGGCATTCAAATTGGCAAAGAAGTCAAACTCTCTCTCTTCGCAGATGATATGATACTATGTGGAAAACCCAAAACCACACCCCAAATTACTAGAACTCATACAGCAATTCAGCAATGTAGCAGGATACAAAATCAATGCATGGAAATCAGTTGCATTTCTATACACTATTCAATTTTTAAAGCTAATTATGTATCACCAAAGAAATACAAGGCAAGTTATCAGCCTCTAGAACCAAAAACAAATATTTATAAGCAATATATAAATCAGAACTGACTGCATTCAGAGTGACAAAAGCAAGAATTAAAATTTTTAAAGATTTTATTTACTTGACAGAGAGAGAGCACAAGTATGCAGAGCAGCAGGCAGAGGGACAGGGAGAAGCAGACTCCCCGCTGAACAGGGAGCCTGATTAGGAGCTCAATCCCAGGACTCTGGGATCATGACCTGAGCAGAAGGCAGATGCTCAATTGACTGAACCACCCAGGTGCCCCAAAAATTAGTTGATCTAAATATTTCAGAATCTGAGATCATACACTTGAGAGAAATGTTATTTGACACAGGCAAAAATTAGACATTCAAATAATAAAGAGAAAATATTCATACATGAATAAAATGGTTTAGGCCATCTTTATAATTTGCTATAATTTGTGAAAATTTATGGCAATTCATAACTATAAAATAGGTGTGATTCTTACTTAAATTAAAAAAACAGGGCGCCTGGGTGGCTCAGTTGGTTAAGCGACTGCCTTCGGCTCAGGTCATGATCCTGGAGTCCCGGGATCGAGTCCCACATCAGGCTCCCTGCTCGGCGAGGAGCCTGCTTCTCTCTCTGACCCTCCCCCCCTCTCATGTACTCTCTCTCATTCTCGCTCTCTCAAATAAATAAATAAAATCTTTAAAAAAAAAAAAAAACAAAGGAAGGAGGAAGGAGCAAGATGGTGGAGGAGTAGACCTAAACTTTGTCTGGTCCCAGGAATTCAGTTAGATAGGTATCAAACCATTCTGAACACCTACAAATGCAACAGGAGATTGAAGAAAAGAATATCAGCCACTCTATCAACAGAATAGTGACCACCTGCAGAGAAGTGAATCCGAGGGGAAAATATGGGAAGATAGACCCCAGGGGGAGGGAGCCTCTGTCAGCCAGATACCAGCAAGTGATAGAGCAGCGGAGCACAAAATCGGAACTTTTAAGAAGTTGGCTCCACTGAGGGACGTCGCTCCAGTGGCTAAGTGGGGCATGTAACCGTCGCTGGGAGAGTGTGGTCTCAGGACCCTCGGGGTCACAGAAAGATCAGGGGTGCCTGACTGTGGCAGAGCTCCCAGGTATGGGAGCAGAGAGGCTGGCTGCAAAGACAGAGCCGAGGAATGGACTCTCAGCTTAGGGTTGCCATAAACCATGATCCGGGGCGGAGTGGGGAAACTCCCCTTCCTCCCAAAGGAGGAGCTGCACAGGAGGCTGCCGCAGGAATCTGCTGGGTTTGGAGACTCCAAATGGGGTCATGTGCCAGAGATAGAAATGTTCAGTCACAGGATGGGTGAGCATGGAGTGCGGCCAGAGTACAGCTGGAGACCAGGGAGACAGGAGTGATTGATTTCTTTTCTCTGGGGGCTCATTGAGTAGTGGGGCCCTGAGTTCTCGGCTACTCCAGGACACAGATTGGGAGGCTGCCATTTTCATTCTCATCCTCCAAAGCTGTACAGAAAGCTTTTAGGGAACAAAAGCTACCGAGAGCAAGCCTGAGCAGATTACTTAACCTGGCCCCTGACAAGGGCAGTGCAATTCTGCCTCAGGCAAAGACATTTGAGAATCACTGCAACAGGCCCCTCCCCGAGAAGATCAGCAAGAACAGCCAGCCAAGACCAAGTTTACCAATCAAGGAGAATGGCAAAACTCCAGCACTAGGGGAATAAAGCACATAGAATTCATGGCTTTTTTCCCCATGACTTTTTAGTCTTTCAAAGTTAATTTTTTTAATTTTATTTATTTTTTTCTTTTTCTATTTTTTTTAATTTTTCTTTTTCCCTTTTTCAACCAACATCTTATCAATTCCTTTTTTAAAATTATTTTTAATTTTCATTGTTAGAGTCATATTCTATCCCTTCATTGTAGTTAACTTTATTTTTTTGTATATATATGTTTTTCTCTCTTTAAAATTTTGGGATACAATTTCTTCTAACAGACCAAAATACACCCTAAATCTCTGGTGTATGGCTTTGTTCTAGTCTCCTGCCTGAGCACATTCTCTCTCCCCTACCTTTTTTAAAAATTTTCCTTCTTTCCTTTTTCAACCAACTTATCAATTCCTTTTATAAAATCTTTTATAATTTTCATCTTTACAGTCATATTCCATCCTTTCATAGTATATACCCATATTTTTGTACATATATAAGTTTTTCTTTCTTTAAAATGTTGGGAGGCAGTTTCTTCTAACAGACCAAAGTATGCCCAAGTTCTAGGGTGTGGTTCTGATCTATTCACCAGCCTGATCATATTCTTTTTTTTTCTTTCAATTTCTTCCCCCCCCACCCCCTGGTTTCAGTATCTTCTTATTTGTTTAGTGTATATTTTTCTGGGGTCATTGTTACCTGTTAGCATTTTGTTCTCTCATTCATCTATTCTCCTCTGGACAAAATGACAAGACGGAAAAACTCACCTCAATAAAAAGAACAAGAGGCAGTATCGACTGCCAGGGACCTAATTAGTATGGACATTAGTAAGATGTCAGAACTAGAGTTCAGTATGACGATTATAAAGATATTACCTGGGCTTGAAAAAAGAATGGAAGATACTAGGGAATCCCTTTCTGGAGAAATAAAAGAACTAAAATCTAACCAAGTCCAAATCAAAAAGGCTATTAATCGAGAGGAGGGGGGGAAAGATGGCAGAGGAGTAGGGGACTCTATTCCAATTGGTCCCCGGAACTGAGCTGGATATCTACCAGACCACACTGAACACCCAGGAAATCAGCTTGAGATGTAAGAAGATAGATCTGGATCTCTACAAACAGAAGATCACAGGTGGTTGGTTTCGAGGTATGAAGTGGGGTGCTGTGATTCCGCGGGCAGATATTGGAGGATAAATGTCACCGTGAGGGAACCTGGCCGTGTGGATCTTACACCGCCGGTGAGCGATAGACTCCTGCGCTGGGGAGAGGGCTCAGAGCAGAGACTTGCAGACCGGTGGTGGCAGGGAAAGGACTTTAAGGTAGCCCCCTCATGGAAACTAGAGTGGTGGGGCTGCACGTGTGAACTGGGGTTGGCTGGTGGTTTTAGAAGCACAAAGGGTAGAGACGAGCCCTGGCCTAGAGGCGAGGACAAGGAGCGCTGCTGAGGGGCGCACAACCCAGGACTGCAGTTTATAGCAACACAGACAGAAAAGAGATAGTGTGGCCTGGAGAGCTCACTGAAGAACAGACTGTGATCTCTCTGCTCTGAGGCAGAGGGTTGGAAATGGTCTCTTCTGCTCTGACTCTAGGCAGAGACGTGGAAAGCCACCAGGGAAAGCTGCAAGAGAACAAAACCCGCAAAAAAACAGGTTTCCAATGAGCCCATCCCCTACCACAGGGGGCAAAACAAATCTGCCCAAACACGGTTGCCTGAGTAACAGTGCAGCAGACCCTCCCCCAGAAGAAAGCCCGAGAAAACAAAAGGCCAGCAACCCTAAGGTCCCTAGAAAACAGGTGCAACTTGCTTGGGTTCTAGTCAATAATTTGAACTCTATACATTCCCTCAACCACCCCTCAACAGAATGATTAGGAAGAGGAATCCCCCAAATAGGAAAGACTCAGAGATTACAACTTATGCCACAGATTTATAAACAGATTCAGATATAACCAAGATGTCAGAGATGGAATTCAGGCTAGCAATTGTGAAGTAGAATGGAGAAATCAATTAATGACAACATAAAGTCTCTAAGGGCAGAAATGAAAGCTGAACTGGCAGAACTTAAAAATGCTATCAATGAGATCCAATCTAATCTAGAAAATCTAACAGCTAGGGTAAGTGAGGCAGAAAACGAATTAGTGACCTGGAAGAAAATTAATAGATAAAAAGGGAAAAGAGGAGACCAGGGAAAAACAACTCAAAATCCATGAAAATAGATTCAGAGAAATAAGTGACACCATGAAGTGTTCCAATGTCAGAACTATTGGAATCCCGGAGTGGGTGGAGAGAGAGAGAGAATTAGAAGATATATTTGAGCAAATCTTAGCTGAGAACTTCCCTAATCTGGGGAATGAAACAAACATTCATGTCCTAGAGGCAGAGAGGACCCCTCCCAAGATCAAGGAAAACAAACCAACACCTCAGCCTGTAATAGTAAAACTTGCAAATCTTAGAACCAAGGAAACCATCTTAAAGGCAGTTAGGGGGAAGAGATTCCTTACGTACAGCGGGAGGAACATCAGAATAATGTCAGACCTATCCACAGAGACCTGGCAAGCCAGAAAGGCCTGGCAAGACATATTCAGGCTATTAAATGAGAAAAATATGCAGACAAGAATACTTTATCCAGCAAGGCTGTCATTTGGAATGAATGGAGAGATGCAGAGCTTCCAAGACCGGCAGAAACTGAAAGAATATGTGACCACTAAGAAAGCCCTGCAAGAAATATTAAGGGGGGGGGGTCCTATAAAAGGAGAAAGACACCAAGAGTGATATAAAACAGAAATTTACAGGAACAATCTATAAAAACAATGTCTTAACAGGCAACATGATGACAATTAATTCATATCTTTCAATAATCACTCTCAACGTGAATGGCTTAATGCTCCCATAAAACAACACAGGGTTGCAGACTGGATAAAAAGACAGGACCCATCCATAGGCTGTCTACAAGAAAATCATTTTGAACCTAAAGATACATCCAGACTGAAAGTGAAGGGATGGAGATCCATCTTCCATGCCAGGGGACCTCAAAAGAAAGCTGGGGTAACAATTCTTATATCAGACAAATTAGATTTTAAACTAAAGACTGAAGTTAGAGACACAGAAGACACTATATCATTCTTAAAGGGTCTATCCAAAAGGAAATTCTAACAATTGGAAATATCTATGCCCCAACATGGGAGCAGCCACGAATTTGAGAGATAAGTGATACCATAAAGCAAAGCAATATTAGAATAATTGGGATCCCAGAAGAAGAAGAAAGAGAGAGGAGGGCAGGAGGTATACTGGAGCAAATTATAGCAGAGAACTTCCCTAATTTGGGGAAGGAAACAGGCATCAAAATTCAGGAGGCACAGAGAACCCCCTTCAAAATCAATAAAAATAGGTCAACACCCTGACAGCTAATAGTAAAACTTACAAGTCTCATAAACAATGAGAAAATCCTGAAAGAAAGAAGCTCAGGACAAGAGGTCTGTAACCTACAACAGTAGAAATATTAGGTTGGGAGCAGACCTATCCACAAAGACCTGGGAGGCCAGAAAGGACTGGCATGATATATTCAGCCACTAAATGAGAAAAATAGGGAGACAAAAATACTATACCCTGCTAGGCTCTCACTGAAAATAGAAGGAGAGATAAAAAGCTTCCAGGACAAAAAATAATTAAAAGAATTTGCAAAACCAAACCAGCCATACAAGAAATATCAAAAGGGTTCCTCTAAGCAAAGAGAGAGCTTAAAAATAACATAGACCAAAAAGGAATAGAGACAACACACAGTAATAGTCACCTTACAGACAATACAATGGCATCAAATTCATATCTTTCAATAGTTACCCTGAATGTAAATGGGCTAAATGCCCCAACAATAGACACAGGATATCAGATTGGATAAAAAAAAAATAAGAACCATCGATATGCTGCCTCCAAGAGACTCATTTACACCCAAAGATACTTCCAGATTGAAAGTGAGGGGTGGAAAACAATTTACCATGCTAATGGACACCAAAAGAAAGCTGGGGTGGCAATCCTTATACCAGACAAATTAGATTTTAAACCAAAGACTATAATAAGAGATGAGGAAGGACACTATATCCTACTTAAAGTTTCTATCCATCAAGAAGTTCTAAAAATTTTAAATATCTATGCCCCTAACATGGGAGCAGCCAAAGATATAAGCCAATTAATAACAAAAGCAAAGAAACACATGAACAACAATACAATAATAGTGGGGGACATTAACACCCTCCTCACTGAAATGGACAGATCATCTAAGCAAAAGATCAACAAGGAAATAGACGGTTAAATGACACACGGGACCAAATGGACTTCACAGATATATACAGAAAATCCATCCCAAAGCAACAGAATACACATTCTTCTCTAGTGCCCATGGAACATTCTCCAGAATAGATCACATCCTAGGTCACATGTCAGGTCTCAACTGGTACCAAAAGACTGGAATTATTCCCTGCATATTTTCAGACCACAATGCTTTGAAACTAGAACTCAATCACAAGAGGAAAGTCAGAAAGAACTCAAATACATGGAGGTTAAAGAGCATCCTACTAAAGAATGAATGGGTCATCAGGAAATTAAAGAAGAATTTTAAAAATTCATGGAAACAAATGAAAATGAAAACACAACTGCTCAAAATCTTTGGGATGCAGCAAAGGCAGTCTTAAGAGGAAAGTGTATAGCAATACAAGCCTTTTTCAAGAAACAAGAAAGGTCCCAAATACACAACTGAACCCTACACCTAAAGGAGCTGGAGAAAGAACAGGAAATAAAGCCTAAACCCAGCAGGAGAAGAGAAATAATAAAGATCAGAGCAGAAATCAATGAAATAGAAACCAAAAGACAGTAGAAGAGATCAACAAAACTAGGAGCTGGTTCTGTGAAAGAATTAATAAGATTGATAAACCCCTGGCCAGACTTATCAAAAAGAAAAAAAGAAACAACCCAAATAAATAAAATCATGAATGAAAAAGGAGGGATCACAACCAACAACAAAGAAATATAAACAATTATAAGAACATATTATGAGCAACTATATGCCAGCAAATCTGGAAGAAATGGATGCATTCCTAGAGAAGTATAAACTAACAAAGCTGAACCAGGAAGAAATAGAAAACCTGAACAGACCCATAACCACCATGGACATTGAAGCAGTAATCAAAAATCTCCCAACAAACAAAAGCCCAGGGCCAGATGGCTTCCCAGGGGAATTCTACCAAACATTTAAAGAATTATGTATTCTTCTGAAACTGTTCCAAAAATAGAAAGGGAAGGAAAACTTCAAAACTCATTTTATGAGGCCAGCATTACCTTGATCCCAAAACCAGACAAAGATCCCATCATAAAGAAGAATTACAGACCAATATCCCTGATGAACATGGATGCAAAAATTCTCACCAAAATACTAGCCAATAGGATCCAACAGTACCTTAAAAGGATTATTCACCACGACCAAGTGGGATTAATTCCTGGGCTTCAAGTTTGGTTCACCATCCGCAAATCAATCAATGTGATACAGTACATTAATAAAAGAAAGAACAAGAACCATATGATTCTCTCAATAGATGCAGAAAAAGCATTTTACAAAGTATAGCATCCTTTCTTGATCAAAACTCTTCAAATATAGGGATAGAGGGAACATACTTCAATATAATAAAAACCATCTATGAAAACCCACAGCAAATATCATTTGCAATGGGGAAAAACTGAGAGCTTTTCCTCTAAGGTCAGGAACATGGCAGGGATGTCCACTATAACCACTGTTATTCAACATTGTACTAGAAGTTCTAGCCTCACAATCAGACAACAAAAAGATATAAAAGGCATCCAAATTGGCAAAGAAGAAGCTAAACTCTCACTCTTTGCAGATGATAGGATACTTTATGTGGAAAACCCAAAAGGCTCCACCCCAAACCTGCTAGAACTCATATAGGAATTCAGTAAAGTGCCTGGATATAAAATCAATGCAGAGAAATCAGTTGCATTTCTATACATCAACAACAAGACAGAAGAAAGAGAAATTAAGGAGTCAATCCCATTTATAATTGCATCCAAAACCATTAGATACCTAGGAATAAATTTAACCAAAGAGGCAAAGAATCTGTACTCAGAAAACTATAGAATACTCATGAAAGAAATTGAGGAAGACACAAAGAAATGGAAAAACGTTCCATACTCATGGATTGGAAGAACAAATATTGTGAAAATATCTATGCTACCTAGAGCAATCTACACATTTAATGCAATCCCTATCAAAATACCATCCACTTTTTTCAAAGAAATGGAACAAATAATCCTAAAATTTCTATGGAACCAGAAAAGTCCCCGAAGAGTCTGAGGAATGTTAAAAAAGAAAAGCAAACCAGTGGCATCACAATTTTGGACTTCAAGCTCTATTACAAAGCTGTCATCATCAAGACAGTATGGTAGTGGCACAAAAACAGACACATAGATCAATGGAACAGAATAGAGAGCCCAGAAATGGACCCTCAACTCTATGGTCAACTAATCTTCGACAAAGCGGGAAAGAATGTCCAATGGAACAAAGACAGTCTCTTCAACAAATGGTGTTGGAAAAATTGGACAACCACATGCAGAAGAATGAAACTGGACTATTTCCTCACACCACACACAAAAGTAGACTCAAAATGGATGAAAGACCTAAATGTGAGACAAGAATCCCTTAAAATCCTTTAGGAGAACACAGGCAGCAAACTCTTTGACCTCAGCTGCAGCAACATCTTCCTGGAAACATCATCAAAGGCAATGGAAGCAAGGGCAAAAATGAACTATTGGGACTTCATCAAGATAAAAAGCTTTTGTGCAAGAAAGGAAACAGTAAAAAAAAACAAAAGACAACTGACAGAATGGGAGAAGATATTTGCAAATGACATATCAGATAAAGGGCTAGTGTCCAAAATCTATAAAGAACTTATCAAACTCAACACCCAAAGAACAAATGATCCAATGAAGAAATGGACAGAAGACATGAACAGACATTTCTGCAAGGAAGACATCTACATGGCCAACAGACACATGAAAAAGTGCTCAACATCACTTGGCATCAGGGAAATCCAAAGCAAAATCTCAATGAGATACCACCTCACACCAGTCAGAATGGCTAAAATTAACAAGTCAGGAAATGACAGATGTCGACGAGGATGTGGAGAAAGGGGAATTCTCCTACACTGTTGGTGGGAATGCAAACTGGTGTAGCCACTCTGGAAAACAGTATGGAAGTTCCTCAAAAAGTTGAAAATAGAGCTGCCCTATGACCCAGCAATTGCACTACTGGGTATTTACCCCCAAGATATAAATGTAGTGATCCAAAGGGGCAGGTGCACCTCAATGTTTTTAGCAGCAATGTCCACAATAGCCAAACTATGGAAAGAGCCAAGATGTCCATCAACAGATGAATGCATAAAGAAGATGTGGTATATATACATACAATGAAATATTATGCGGCCATCAAAAAAGAAACCCAAAATCTTGCCATTTGCAATGACGTGTATGGAACTAGAGCATATTATGTTAAGCAAAATAAGTCAATCAGAGAAAGACAAGTATCATATGATCTCACTGATATGAAGACAGAGGATCATAGGGGAAGGGAGTAAAAAATGAAACAAGATGAAACCGAAGAGGGAGACAAACCATAAGAGACTCTTAATCTCAGGAAACCAACTGAGGGTTGCTGGAGTGGAGGGGGGTGGGTGGGGTGGGAGGGCTGTGTGATGGACATTGGGGAAGGTATGTGCTATGGTGAGCACTATGAACTGTGTAAGACTGATGAATCACAGACCTGTACCTCTGAAATAAATAATGCATTATATGTCTTAAAAAAAATAAAAAAGAAGATAGTAGAAAGGGAAAAATGAAGGGGGGAAATCAGAGAGGGAGACAAACCATGAGAGACTATGGACTCTGAGAAACAAACTGAGGATTTTATAGGGGAGGGTGGTGAGGGGATGGGTTAGCCTGGTGATGGGTATTAAGGAGGGCACATATTGCATGGAGCACTGGGTTTATATGCAAACAATGAGTCATGGAACACTACATCAAAAACTAATGATGTAATGTATGGTGACTAACATAGCATAATAAAATAAAATTTTAAAAAGAAAACAAAGTAAAAACATAGGGTCAAGATGACTGCTAAGTAACTGCCAGTTTCCTAGGCAGGGTCAATTCTGAGGAATGTTTCACAGCATGTTATATTCCCATGTTATAAAGTACAGATGATGTGGTGTGCAGAAATAAAAAGCATTTTGAAAACACGAACATGATAATACCATGTCTATACCATATACTTAGGTATCTATGTTATTATAAATCATCTACCTGTGATGCAAATATATTTTCAATGTCATTGTTCAGTCATATGTTAGAACTATGGTCACTGGCTTTTGCTTGTTTAATAAAGATGGATTTAGGTATTAAAGAAATAGTTTATCATAGTTCTAACTTTGTTAAGAATTCCATTTCTTTTATTTAAATTGTACTTTTATTATAATAGTTATAACTAAAGTATAGAAGTCTATACATCAAAATATGCCTTATTTTATAATATTATGTAGTATACAACAGTGACAATAATCAAAAATCATTTCTAACACTGAAAACATATTTGCCAAGCACTGTTTGAATCTTTATACAAGTTCACTTCATTTATTCCCAATTTTATGAGGTAGGTACTATTATTGCCCCATTTTCCGAAAAAGAAACATGAAGCAAAGATGGGTTAAATATCTTACACGAGGTCACACAGCTTGAATTCTATTTGCCTATGTAAGTCTAGAGCTGTGCAGCTAAGTAAGGTAACCCCCAGCCCCACGTGGCTGTTGAGCACTTGAAATGTGGTGAGTCCAAACTGAGATATTGGGTAACTAAAATACAGTAAAATACACACTGGGTTTTGAAAATTTGATACAAAAATAATACTGCCAAGTATATCATTAATATTTATATGTTATATATTGCAATATTACTTTGGATATATTGGGGTCAATAAAACATATTACTAAAATTATTTCACCTACTTCTTTTTCTTTTTAAATGTTGCCACTGGAAAACTTAAAATTAGGTACACTTGGGTGGCTCAGTTGGTTGAGCTTCAGACCTTGGTTTTGGTTGGGGTCATGATCTCAGTGGTCATGGGATCTGGCCCTGTATCAGGCTCTATGCTCAGTGTGGAGTCCCTCTCTTTCTCCCCACTTGTGCATGCACATTCTCTCTCTCTCGCTTGCTCACTCTCACTCTAAAATAAATAAAATCTTAAAAAAAAAGAAAACTGAAAATTACACACGGGGGTCACATTTGTGGCTCACATATTTCCATTGGACTATACTGGTCTAGAATATATATTCTTACATCTGTAAATATTGGTACATCAAATGATGCTCTTGTTTTCTAAATCTCATTTCACTGACATAAAATGAAAGAAGAGTTACCAAAAAAGATGAGATAAAATGAATAGAGATAAAGGTATCACTGGTGATTCAGAGGTAGAAAAGAAATATGCATAATGGTTTATATCAGAAAAAAAGATGCAATTAAACATATTGATTAGAAGATATCAAGTTAGGTGCCAATCACAGCACTATTACAACACTTTCGACATTCCATTCATCTTCATTGTGACATTTCTTATATCCTAGTCTGGTGTTCTCAAGTAGTCCTCCAATTTAAAATTTATTTAATGTTTTATTTTCTTAAGTGTATTTAAGTTATTTTCTTAACTGCGTGCATCTTTATACTTACTTACATATATCACTGATGCTTTAAAAAAGTGTTGGGCTTTTAGTAGGCATTCATTAACTTTGTGAGTTGATCCAGAGGGGAAAACATCTTTAAGAGCAATCACAAACAAACAAACAAACAAAATTCTACTCCCTGATACCTTTCTTCATTTGCTAAAACCTTTTTTCATGTATTCAAAATGTCACAGCAATGTCTTCCAGTAACGTTGTTATACTATTTGCTCACTTGCACCCATATGGGTTTCACTGCCATTCAGAACTGTGCAGAAATCAACAACCATGGTCAGGCTAGAGCAGGGCCAGCACTCTCTCTGTTTAGGTCACACTAATGGACTTAAAGCATCTTATAGCTTTCTAAGTCAAATGGCACAAAATAGACCTCCAAGAATTATGACCAGAGTTTGACTTTGGGGCCTTGCTTTAGACAGATCATTTGTCAAGGCAAGATGGCTTCTATCTTAGTCTCACTCTAAAGTCCAAGTGGAAAGGTCTCTAGGAACTGATGAAATTTTCTAGCTCATACTCTTCACCTATCTTTTGCATTAATATTATAAAGGCTGTTATTCACTGCAATTGTGTGACAAAGAAACACAGAAGTTTTAAATTCTTTTAATATCAGGTAGACCAGGTTTGAGCCTGTTACCAGCTATATCTAGGCAAGTCACTTGATAATAGGCAAGTCATGTAACTTCTATACATCTCAGATTCTTTTTTTTTAAAGATTTTATTTATTTATTTATTTGAGAGAGAGAGAATGAGAGAGAGAGAAAGCACATGAGAGGGGGGAGGGTCAGAGGGAGAAGCAGACTCCCTGACAAGCAGGGAGCCTGATGCGGGACTCGATCCAGGGACTCCAAGATCATGACCTGAGCTGAAAGCAGTCACTTAAACAACTGAGCCACCCAGGCGCCCACATCTCAGATTCTTAATCAACAAATTGGAAGTAACACCTTACTTACCTTTTAACACCTACCTCTAGAGTTGTACTAAAGATACACATATCCGAGCACACCAAGAGAGACAAAATATGCCTGCAGAGTAATGCTTAGCATGTAGTCTTTAATGATAGTGCTTAATAATTTGGCAGATATTATTAGCAGTAGTGGTATAATGAAGAATCTTAGAATTGTTAAATTGGTATAGCTTATTTAATTGGTATAATATTTTTCTTTCACTGTAATATAATATGGAATGAATATCATATTTTGCTTCTTTTGAATTTCTTATCCATAATGTTTAAGTAAAACTCCTCAGAACTCCATAAGCAGTCTAAAGTTTTAAACCACAAATGACAGTAAGGGGTAAAAAACACTACTCATGGTTCATTTAGTGTTTATATTCACTTTTTCCCTCATTATCAAACTTAACTCAAGATAAATACAAATATTTTTACTTGCAGAGTCTGTGAAACTGAGGCAAAGAAGAAAATTATTTAAACAGGTTTTAGAGATGATTGTGTTGTAGCAGAAGAAATTTGAATACATCCATAGCTGCTAGGGGATACAATGCATATACCTGGCAATATTTAATTCAAGTTAAAATACTGATTGTTTTAATTGTTTCTTTTATTTATTTAAATAAAACACAAAGGTAGGAGAATTTGCCATTAGAAAAATAACATGATATGGGTCATCATTTTGATGTTTGAAGACACATATATTCAATATATATTTTACTGAAATGCAAAATGTAGATTATATGTCATTTAGTAAAACTTTCTCATCTTGCTGATTAATAAACTGAAAGCCAAGAGAGGTGAGATGATCAGTTAAAGGTCACTCAACAGGGAGCCTGGGTGGCTCAGTTGGTTAAGCGACTGCCTTCGGCTCAGGTCATGATCCTGGAGTCCCAGGATCGAGTCCCGCATTGGGCTCCCTGCTCAGTGGGGAGTCTGCTTCTCCCCCTAACCCTCCCCACTCTCATGCTCTCTCTATCTCATTCTCTCTCTCAAATAAATAAATAAAATCTTAAAAAAAATAAAATAAAATAAAGGTCACTCAACAAGTAAGCTATAGAGTCAAAGCTAAAATCTATTTCTATTACTTCTAGTGTTCTTTCAATTGCACCATACTGTCATTTTTGTTTAATCCTTTTTAAACTTTGAGGGCATCATTTTAACATTTATAAAGACAATATTTTCAAAGTGTTTTCACTGTTTTCATGGTCAAAATACATTCTCAAAATATTTCCATAGGGTGATGGTTGAGAAGGAGAGACACTCTCTCAGTGAAAATAAAAGGTGGAAATATTTTGAAAGTGCTGTGAAAACATTTGACTGCCTTAACAGCCTTAAAGAAAACATTTATTTTGGCCATAGTGACTGAAACATTTGCTTCCTTTGGAAATGCTTGCTGCCAAAATAAGTTTCTTTTTTCATATAGAAGCAAATATTTTGTTGAATAAAATGTTTTGTATTTTTGTATAAATTACTTGAATATTGATTATGACCAATCTTAGTGACATCACTGTATACAGAGGTTGTTTTGTAAATAAATTAGGGATCCTTGTACTTTAAAACTTCCCTTCCTATACAGATTTAATGTTCTGAAGTAGCAACTATATTGGAAAAAAAATACATGAGTAATGAGAAACTCAGTCACCCTGATAAGGAGCTTGTCCTGTACAATGATTATGTCCACACAAGTGAAACATCTGGAGTAAAAGGCATTGTACACACCAAATAACCAGAAGATAGACTGGCTGACTGAAAAGTTCACTTTTCACATTTTAGATTACAATTTTCTTTTCTTTTTTTAAATTTTATTATGTTATCTTAGTCACCATACAATACATCATTAGTTTTTTGTTTTTTGTTTTTTTTTTAAAGATTTTATTTATTTGACAGAGAGAGACACAGCGAGAGAGGGAACACAAGCAGGGGAAGTGGGAGAGGGAGAAGCAGGCTTCCCGCCGAGCAGGGAGCCCGATGCGGGGCTCGATCCCAGGACCCTGGGATCATGACCTGAGCTGAAGGCAGACGCTTAACGACTGAGCCACTCAGGTGCCTCACATCATTAGTTTTTGATGTGGTGATCCACGATCCATTGTTTTCGTATAACACCCAGTGCTCCATGCAGTACGTGCCCTCCTTAATACCCATCACCGGGCTAACCAATCCCCCCACCCCATTCCCCTCTAAAACTCTGTTTGTTTCTCAGAGTCCATAGTCTCTCATGGTTCATCTCTCCCTCCGATTCCCCCCCTTCATTTTTCCCTTCCTTCTCCTAATGTGCTCCATGCTATTCCTTATGTTCCACAAATAAGTGAAACCATATGGTAATTGACTTTCTCTGCTTGACTTATTTCACTTAGCATAATCTCCTCCAGTCCAATCCATGTTGATGTAAAAGTTGGGTATTTTCTTGTGGAATTATTCTAAGGATTTCTATCAAATGAGTGTCTAAGACATATTAAGAAACTCAATTTGCTTCTACATGGAGTTTATTTCTGATATCTAGGCTGATTTTAATGTATTTTATGTAACCATTTTGGCTAATAGACTTAATTCTAATCCTTCAAGTCTAGTCACATGTAATTACAATAATGAATCCACACATGCATTGATTGAAAAGACCTGCCTATGTCTACAAAAGATGGGCTACAACTTTCTATTTCAAAAGTCCACTGAGGAGCTAAGATGGTAGAGTAGTAGGAAGACCCTAGGCTTGCCTTGTCCCTAGGCACAGCTAGATAATTATCAAATCATTGTGAATACCTGAGAAATCGATCTAAGGACTGACAGAACAAACTGCACAACTAGAGGGAGAAAGGAAGCCACATCGTGGAAGATAGGAATGCAGAGATGTGGTTTGGGGAAGAAAGGGATCATAGGTGCTGTTGTGGGAAGGGGTCCCTCATCACAGAGAGAGGCAAAAGAAAGAAAGAAATGCACAGGGGATGACAGAAGGAAAACACATCCTCAAAGCCATTGACTGGGAAAGAGAGAAGGGCTGATTTTTATCTTTGCAACCATCAGGGCTCAAAAACTAGAGTTTTAGAGGTCCATAGCATGGCTGGTATAAAGCCCTACGGGCATTGCAGTGTTCCTGTAGAGAAGGCAAACAGGTAACCTAGAGGCAGAGGGTGCAATCTGTGGATAACCAGAGATGCACTGGGAGAGATGATTCCCCCTTCTTGGAGTGCATTTGAGAGAGGTGGCATTGCCTACTCAGGGACAAAGTAGCTGGAGGATGCCATTTCCCTCCCTCACCCCTTACCCCTCAGCATAGGTGGAGAGACATCTGCTGAGGGTGGCTAACCTGGACACTGGCTCTTTAGTGTGCTTTGCTCCAAACCCCACATTCCTGCATTCCAGTGCAACCACCCTATTGGGTCAAGCCTGCATCAACTGCAGTGCAGCGAGACCCTATCCCAGAAGACCAATACAGATCCCCACCACACCAGGTCCCTAAAGTTTTGAGTTTTAAAACTCAGTAGGCCTGGCTGGGATTGAACATAAATTGCACTGTGCTGGTTCAAGCAAGCAAGCAAACTAGACACATACAGTGTGAAAACAGTGATCAGAAAAACATGTACAACACAGAAGGGAAATTATTTGCTCTTCTGGGAGGGCCTTCCTCACAGCAGGGAACACGAACTCTCCTCTCCAGGGACAAAGGAACTGGCTGGTTCCATTTCCCTCCCCTCATATTTAGCATAAACTAACTTCAGTAAACAGCACAGAGCCAAAACTAGCTGCTTAAATTGCTTTCACCAAGACCCACCCCCCTGCACCATGCTGGTACTGCTTTTATTGGGCAAATGTGCCTGAGAGCCAGTGCAGTGGGCCCCTCCCCCTGAAGACCAGCAAAAATGACAACACGCACCAGGTCTGCTGACTATAGAGTTCTGCAAAGCTTCACTTCTACTGGAAAAAGCATCAGGTCACTTTAAACAAGCAGCTCAGAGAACACATAATTAAAACATGCCACACTCTGTCCAAGGTCCAAACACTCCCCACTGCAGGTAAGGAGAAACCCTGCAGAGGATTGACCTCAGGAATAGAGCAGCCATAACACAGCAGCATACACCAAAGAAACTTCCTAAAACACCAGGCCTGGACATTATACGACTGATTCTTCATAAAGCCATTACTCTCAGGAGCAGGAAACATAACTGGCTTTCTTAAAACACAGAAGAAGACATAGACCAAGAAAAAAAAAAAAAGACAAGAAGGAGGATTCATCTCAAAAGAAAGAACAAGAAAAGATCACATACAGAGATCTAATCAAAACAGATATAAGCAATATGCCTGATTCAGAATTTAAAGCAACAATCATAAGGATACTAGCTGGATGTGAGAAAAGCACAGAAGACACCAGGGAGTCCCTGACCACAGAGATAAAAGAGCTAAAAACCAATCAGGTTGAAATGAAAAATGCAGTAACTGAGATTCAAAACCAACTGGATGTACTACCACAAGGATGGAAGAAGCAGAGAAACAAATAAGTGATATAGAAGATAAAATTATGAAAAATATGAAGCTGAATAAAATAGAGAAAGAAGAATGGTAGATCACAAAAGTAGACTTAGGGAATACAATGATTCCATGAAACATAATAACATTTTTATCATAGGAGGCCCAGAAGAAGAAGAGAGAGGAAAGGGGACAGAAGGATTATTTCAGGAAATTATAGCTGAAAAATTCCCTACTGTGAGGGAGAAAACAGACTTCCAAATCCAGGAAGCACAGAGAACTCCCATCAAAATGAACAAAAGCCAGTAAACATCAAGACATATCATAGTTAAATTTGCAAAATATACAGATAAAGAAAACATCCTAAAGGCAACAAGACAAAAAGTCCCTCACTTATAAGACAAACAAGGTTAGCAGCATATCTCTCCACAGAACCTTGGCCAGAAGAAAGTGACAACAGATATTCAACATGCTGAATGGGAAAAATATGCAGCCAAGAATATTTTAGCCAGCAAGGCTATCATTCAGAACAGAAAGAGAGATAAAGAATTTTGCAGACAAACAGAAACTAAACAAACCCTGCAAGAAATATTAAAGAGGACTCTTTGAGTGGAAAAAAGCCTAGAAAGGAACAGAAAATCTCCAGTAACAATGACAAAACAAGCAATAAAATGGCACTAAATTAATCTCTATCAATAATTACTCTGAATGTAAATGTTCCAATCAAAAGACATAGGGTGTCAGAATGGATAAAAAGAACTAAATCCATCTATATGCTAACAACAAAAGACTCATTTTAGATCTAAAAACACCTGCAGATTGAAAGTGAGGGGGTGGAGAACAATTTATCATGCAAATGGACATTAAAAGAAAGCCTGAGTATCCATATTTATTTCAGACAAACTAGATTTAAAACCAAAGACTAATGAGATGAAGAAGGGTACTATATCATAATAAAGGTGTCAACTTGGGAGCACCCAAATATATAAAACAATTAATAATAAACATAAAGGATTACGTTGATAATAATACAATAACAGTGGGGGACTTCAACACCCCACTTGCAGCAAATGGACAGATCATCTAAGCAGAAAACCAACAAGGAAAAATGTCTTCGAATGATATACTGGACAGATGGACTTAACAGATATAATCAGAGCATTTCATCCTAAAGAAGGAGAATACACATTGTTTTAGGGTGCACATGGAATGTTGTCCAGAACAGATCACATACTGGGTCACAAATCAGGACTCAACAAATACAAAAAGATTGAGATCATACCATGCATATTTTCTGACCCCAATGCTATGAAACTTGAAGTATACCACAAGAAAAATTTGGAAAGACCACAAATACATGGAAGTTAAAGAACATCCTAGCAAAGAATGAATGGGTCAACCAGGAAATTAAAGAAGGAAAAAAAAATACACGGAAAAAAATGATAATGAAAATATGACATTGCAAAACCTTTGGGATGCAGCAAAAGCAGTCATAAGAGGAAAATATGTAGCAATACAGGCCTACCTCAAAAAGCAAGAAAAGTCTCAAATAGACAACCTAACCCTATACCTAAAGGGGCTAGAAAAAGAAAAACAAATGAAGAATAAAGTGAAGAAGGGAAATAATAAAGATTAGAGCAGAAATAAAAGATAAACAAACAAAAAACCAGTAGAACATAACAAAGAGCTGGTTCTTTGAAAGAATTAATAAAGTTAATAAACCTATAGCCAGGCTTATCAAAAAAAAAGACAAAGGACCCAAATAAATAAACTCATGACTGAGAGAGGAGACATCATGACCAACACCACAAAAAATATAAACAATTATAAGAGAATATTATGAAAGTTATATGCCAACAAATTGGGTAATCTGGAAAAAATGGATAAATTCATGGGAACATACAAACTACCAAAACTGGAACAGGAAGAAATAGAAAACCTGAACAGACTGATAACAAGTAAAGAAACTGAATTAGTAATAAAAAATCTCCCAACAAATAAAAGTCCAGGGCCAGATGACTACCCAAGGGAATTCTACCAAACAGTTAAAGAATTAATAACGATTCTCCTCAAACTGTTCCAAAAAAATAGAAACGGAAGGAAAACTTCCAAATGCATTTTATAAGACCAGCATTACCTTGGTGCCAAAACCAGACAAAGACCCCACTAGAAAAGAGAATTACAAACCAAACAGGGATGCAAATATTTCTCAACAAAATACTAACAAATTGAATCCAACAGTATATTAAAAGAATCATTCACTTCAATCAAGTGGGATTTATCCTGTGCTACAAGGGTGATTCAATATTTGGAAATCAATCAACTTGATACACCACATTAATAAAAGGATAAAAACCATATTATCTTCTCAATAGAGGCAGAAAAAGCATTTGACAAAGTACAGCATCCATTCTTGATAAAGACCCTCAACAAAATAGGGATAGAGGGAACATACCGCAACATCATAAAGACCATATACCAAAGACCCACAGCTAATATAATCCTCAATGGGGAAAAACTTAGAGCTTTCCCTCCATAGTCAGGAACAAGACAGGGACGTCCACTCTCACCACTATTATTTAACATACTGTTGGAAATTGTAGCCTTAGCAATCAGACAACAAAAAGAAATAAAAGAAAACCAAATCTGTAAGGAAGAATTAAATCTTTCAGTATTTGCAGATAACATGAAACTCTATACAGAAAACCCAAAAGACCACCCCAAAACTGCTAGAACAGATACATGAACTCAGTAAAGTTGCAGCATACAAAATCAACATACAGAAATCTGTTGCATTTCTATACACCAATAATGAAGCAGCAGAAAGAAAAATTAAAACAATTCCATTTACAATTGCACCCAAAACAATAAAATACCTAGGTATGAACCCAACCAAATAGGTCAAAGACCTATACTCTGAAAAGTATAAAAACACTGATGAAAGAAATTGAAGGGGCACAAAGAGATGGAAAGACATTCCATGCTCATAGATTGAAAGAACAAATATTATTAAAATGTCAATACTACCCAAAAAAAAGCTACACATTTAATGCAATCCCTATGAAAACACCACCAGCATTTTTCACAGAAGTAGAACAATCTTAAAATTTATATGGAGCCACTAAAGACCCTGAAGAGCCAAAGCAACCTTGAAGAGGAAAAGCAAAGCAGGAGGCCTTGGAATTTCAGACATCAAGTTATATTACAAAGCTGTAGTGATCCAAACATTATGGTACTGGCACAAAAATAGACACATAGATCAATAGTACAAAGTAGAAAAACCAGAAATGAACTCACAACTATATGGCCAATTAATATTCAACAAAGCAGGAAAGAATATGCAATGGGAAAAAGAGTCTCATGAACAATAGTGTTGGGAGAACTGCACAGCAATATGTGAAAGAATAAAATCAGACCAATTTTTTACACCAAACACAAAAATAAATTTAAAATGGATTGAAGACTTAACTATGATTCCTGAAACCATTAAAATCCTAGAGGAGAACACAGGCAGTAACCTCTTGGACATTGGCCATAACAACTTCCTTCTAGATATGTCTCCTGAGACAAGGGAAAGAAAAGCTAAAATAAACTATTGGAACTTCACCAAAATAAAAAGGCTTTGCACAGTAAAGGAAATAATCAACAAAAGTAAAAGACAACCTATGGAATGGGAGAAGATATTTGCAAATAACATATTTGATAGAGGGTTAATATCCAAAAATATAAAGAACTTATTAAATTCAACACCAAGAAAACAAATAATGTGGGGTGCCTGGGTGGCTCAGTTGTTGAGCGTCTGCCTTTGGCTCAGGTCATGATCCCAGGGTCCTGGGATCGAGCCCTGTGTCTGGCTCCCCACTCGGCGGGAAGCCTGCTTCTCCCTCTCCCACTCCCCCTGCTTGTGTTCCCTCTCTCACTGTGTCTCTCTGATAAATAAATTAAAAAAAAGAAAGAAAACAAAAAATGCAGTTAAAAATGGGCAGAAAGCATGAATAGACATTTTTCCAAGGAAGAAATACAGACAGCCAACAGACCTTGAAAAGATGCTCAACATCACTCATCATCAGGGAAATACAAATGAAAACTACAATGAGATATCACCTCACATCTGTCAGAATGGTCAAATTCAATAACACAAGAAACAACAGGTGCCAGTGAGGATGTGGAAAAAGGGGAACCCTCTAGCACTGTCGGTGGGAATGCAAACTGGTACAGTCACTCAGGCAAATAGTTATGGAAGTTCCTCAGAAAGTTAAAAATAGAACTACCTTATGATCCAACAATTGCATTTATAGGTATTTACCCAGAGAATACAAAAGTACTAATTCAAAGGGATACCTGCACCTTGATGCTTATAGCAGCATTATCTACAATAGATAAATTATGGAAAAAGCCCAAACGTCCACCAACTGAAGAATGGATAAAGAAGTAGTGGTGTGTGTGTGTGTGTGTGTGTGTAATATTACTCAGCCGTAAAAAATGAAATCTTGCCATTTGCAATGACATAGATGGAGCTAGAGAGTATTATGCTAAGTGAGATAAGTCAGAGAAACAAATACAATATGATTTCACTCATATGTGGAATTTAAGAAACAAAGCAAACAAGCAAAGGGAAGAAAAATAAGAGATAGAAAAAGCAACAGACTCTTAATTATAGCAAACAATCTGATGTTTACTAGATGAGAGGTGGGTGGGAGAATGGCTTAAATAAGTGATGGGGATTAAGAAATACACTTGTGATGAGCACCAGGTGTTGTATTGAAGGGTTTTATCACTATATTATATACCTGAAACCAATATTACACTATATGTTAATAAACAGGAATTTAAATAAAAACTAACCCAAAAGGGCGCCTGGGTGGCTCAGTCGTTAAGCATCTGCCTTCGGCTTAGGTCATGATCCCAGGGTCCTGGGATCAAGCCCCGCATCAGGCTCCCCACTCTGCGGGAGGCCTGCTTCTCCCTCTCCCACTCCCCCTGCTTGTGTTCCCTCTCTCGCTGTCTCTCTCTCTGTCAAATAAATAAATAAAATCTTTAAAAAAAAAAAACTAACCCAAAAAAGGAATATGGAAGCTACCCAAATGTCCATCAATAGATGATGGAGGAAGAAGAATTGTATATATATAATGGAATATTGCTCAGCCATGAAAAAGAATGAAATCTTACCATTTATCACAACATGGATGGACCTAGAGGATATAAAACTAAGTAAAATAAGTAAATCAGAGATAAGTACCATATGGTTTCACTCATACGTATCAAGAATCAAAACAAATGTTACAAACAAGGAAAAAGAGAGACAAACAAACAAAATACCAGACTTTTAAGTATAGAGAACAAGCTGGTGGTTGCCAGAGGGGAGGTAGGAGAGGGTGGCTTAAGTAGATAAAGGGGATTAAGATTATACTTATCTTGATGAGCACTGAGAAATATATATAATTGTTGAATCATTATATTGTATACCTGAAACTAATGTAACGCTGCATGTTAATTATACTTCAATTTTTTAAAGTACACATTAAAATTTGGTATCCATACATTCTGGTCCCTACAGAGAAGAAATTAGAAATTTAGTCCCACACTTCTCCAGGACAAACTCTTCACTATTCCTTTCATTTCAGATCTCAGTTAAGGAAGAGCTTTATTCCATTGTATAGCCCATTACTATGAGTTTTGTTACTGTTGTTGGATGATTAAAAGAAGAAATAATACTGACAAATTAATACCTACTATGTGTCAAGCATTATGCTAGGGTTTACATCAACTTCATTTAATTCTCTAAATAATTCCATAACTATTATCTTATTTTAAGATGAAAAATTAAGCCTTAGAAAGGATTGTTTGCTGAAGGCCAGCCAGCAGATCCATACAGTAGCCCTCATCTGTCTGACTCTAAATCCACTTTATAGTATGCATATATTTCTCAACCTAGTTTAAGACAAATGACTTTTCCTTCCCTAATTTCTATAAATAGAAGAGCACCACCTCAGAGTTGAAAAAATAAACTCAACCATAACAGAACAAAATAAGCAAGGGACTAAAGGGGGAATTGTTCATGGTCATCTCACTTGGGGCTTGAACATTTTGTATCTCCATGATTTACCAAACTTGGATAAAGGCAAGTCAGACAAAGGGAGCTAGGACTTCACTCTAGGAGTAATTTTTAAGTTACATGAAAGATACCAAATAAGTGGACTATAATTTCACAACCGTAAGCTTAGCACAAATGAAAGGAAAGAGGAAATGATTAAACAGCAAAGGCTATAATAGAAGAAAACTAAGGAAAAGTGGCACTGGCTTAGAGGGAGTCAGTGAAGGCTTTATGGAGGAAAGGAGCCTTTACCAGGTCTCAAACTGGGTGGGACCCAGGCAAGAAGATACATGATAGACACATTTCAGACTAAATCATGGAGATGGAAATGAAGCTGTCTTGGGATCAGAGAAGAGATAAACCTGTCTGTTAAAAATGAGGTTATAATGGGAACAGTGGAAGTAAATAATAACAATAAGTTGCAGAGGGCTTACAAAGTGCCAGGCACACTTCTAAGTGCTTTATATTAAGTCACCTCATTCTGGCAAAAATCCTGAAGCTTAGGCAGAGTTAAATAATCGACCCAAAGTCACACAACAGGTAGTGACGGAGCTGGGATTTAGAACCTATGAAGTATGATTCCAGAGTTTATGCAATTAACCACTACAATGACACATTAGAAGATACATAGAAGATACATTAGGAGAAATATGTATTCAACTGAAGAGGTATAGGTAGTCATTTTTTATGTAGTCAAAAATTGAGCTTTTCAATATAAATTATGAGGAAGCAAATATATAGGAAATAAAAGTAATACTAGGTAAAGCCCATAAATGGTCAAAATTTTCATATATTTATAACTTATGGGTAATGTGATCTACTGTAAATTATAAATAATGTGAAATATATTTTAAAAGAATTAACAGTATTTACATCACACTTTAAGTAGATCTATTAAATTTTTGTTTTTAATTTATAATCTGATCGCATAGAAAGATTAAGTAGAAAAAGTGCTCATATATTTCAAAGATTTTTAATTAGCCTCTTTTTATCCTAATTGGCGTATTACATAAGGTTCAAAATACTATTATCAAACGAGGTTATAACTATATACATACACAGCTACATCTATACACACTACATATTTAAAGCAAAGGGAGGTTGCTCTATCTCCATCAACTCTTTATTTTAGCTATTTTGAAGGTAATAATATGTAGAATGTCATATACAATATTAATGTCTCAACAACACGCACTAAGAAATGTGATCTACAATTACCATTGTTCAACCTGGCATACTAAAATATATGGCAGTATCTGAAATATGTTTAAGAATTATGCTTGAAGTTTAAGATATTAATTTTCAAACCACATATTTTTCTCTATCATATATGACAAACTGCAGATATTGTAATAGAAAAGCAGTATTTTTATAATTAAAGATAAATGCCTTTCTTCTTTAAATATGTTGATTTTTCTATTAAACAGTGAACACTTATTAGAAAAATGTGAATAATGTGCATAAAATTATGATTTAAACCTTCCCCCACTTCTTTCTAAAGATAGCAGCCAAAAACTGGAAAAAGTCAGGGTGCCTTTGAGGATATTTAATTAAAATCTAATCCCACATTCTTAAAAGCTCACATAAATTAAGCTGTCATTCAGGAGATTTATGCATTCACATTTGCATAGTACATACAATTCATCAATTACTCATGTTTGAAAGCAATGCCTTTCCCAGGGTGCTGAACTGCCAACAATGCCAACAGGCACATGCAACCCACAAAACCATACCAACTGGTACCTTGGAGAAAGCCATTTCCATATGGCCTTTCGTTTGCACATTCACAGAGTTCCAAGCATGCTTAGAAAACTATGACTACAATTTGATGGATTCTATTGAGCTAAATTTGAAAGAGACAATCATTTTACTTAATCTTGGTGCAACTGCATAGTGATAGCAATTCAACAGCCTTCTTGCATTTGTGGCAAGTTTTATTTTCTTTGTTTGTTTTAATTTTTAATTTTTTTTATTATGTTATGTTAATCACCATACATTACATCATTAGTTTTTGATGTAGTGTTCCATGATTCACTGTTTGCGTATAACACCCAGTGCTCCATGCAGTACGTGCCCTCTTTAATACCCATCACCAGGCTAACACATCCCCCCACCCCACTCCCCTCTGGAACCCTCAGTTTGTTTCTCAGAGTCCATAGTCTCTCATGGTTTGTCTCCCCCTCCGATTCTCCCCCTTCATGGCAAGTTTTAAAACTACACTAAAGATACAGAATGATTCCTGAGCTTCAGCATAGTCAGACAAAGCAGTTAAGTTAAAAATATTCTCTTCAAGTTAATAGAAGGTAACCATTTATTTAGCATGGCATATTTGAATAAGGTAAAAAATGTATACCTGTGTATGTACATACATACCTAATACATGTATACACATACATAAAGTGGGAGAGGTGAAAATATCAAAGTGCAGTGGCTCATTGAGAACACTTGGAAAGCTTTAAGATATGGCAAAAATAAAATGCCCATAACTTGTGCAGACTGCAGTTTTTCCTAAAGACTATTTTTGGGAAGAAAATGGCAAGTCTTTAATAGTATTGTATCTACAAGCAAACAGATGCAAAGGTACATTTTCTCCATGAGCTATAAGCTGTTACAAAATAACTTTTTATACATACTGCGAAGAGAGGTCATTCCAGTTGTTCCAAAGGGAAAATGGTATGCTTATAAGACATCACATATAAGAAAAAGAAGAAAGCAATCTAAATGACATCACAGGGTAAGCTATTGCCAGCACAGATCGACAACTGCCACAATATTTTGCATGAGTGTATATCTTAGTGTTTAATATATTTGTTTTAGAGTTCCAAACAACCACTGGCTGTAAAAACGTGACACTTGAACCCAGGGACATTTCTCCTTTCATACACAATCTTTTCCCCTCTCCTTCTAAAATTTGTCACCAATTTCTTTATCAGTTGGACATCCAGAAAATCCTCCAAACCTATAGCAACTGGAAAATTTAAATGATCTCCTCACATTTATTTTATATAAGTTATAAGCCTGGGTATTAGTGTGAGTGTATACTGCAGTAATATTTAGCAAATGACTTATAGAAATTCAAGTCCATAAAGATATTTTGAGTAGCTATTATTACAAGGAATTGTGTTAGATGTTGTGAGAAATATAAAGGTACATTACACATGGTCAGAGCTCAAAGTCTAATAAGAAAGATATACACATTTACTAAGGACTAAAGTACTGACATAAACAATGCATTTGGTCCCAGGTTCTTGAAATCTGGTGATGCTGCCATTGTTGATATTGTTCCTGGCAAGCTATGTGTGTTGAGAGCTTCTCTGACTATCCTCCTCTGGGCCATTTTGCTGTTTGTAACATGATACAGACGGTTGCTGTAAGTGTCATCAAAGCAGTGGACAAGACGGCAGCTGGAGCTGGCAAGGTCACCAAGTCTACCAGAAAGCTCAGAAGGCTAAATGAATATTATCCCCAATACCTACCACCCCAGTCTTAATCAGTGGTGGAAGAACGGTCTCAGAATTATTTGTGTCAATTGGCCATTTAAGTTTAATAGTAAAAGACTGGTTAATGATAACAATGCATTGTAAAACCTCCGGAAGGAAAGGAGAATGTTTTGTGGACTATTTGTTTTATTGTGTGTATGTGGCAGTTTTAAATTATTAGTTTTTAAAATCAGTACTTTTTTTTTATTTTTATTTTGTTATGTTAATCACCATACATTACATCATTAGTTTTTGATGTAGTGTTCCATGATTCATTGTTTGCATATAACACCCAGTGCTCCATTCAAAATGTGCCCTCTTTTAAAATCAGTACTTTTTAATGGGAACAACTTGACCAAAAATCTGTTACAGAATTTTGAGACGCATTAAATCAAAAGTTTAATGAGAAAAAAAATGCATTTGGAGCACAAAAGAGAACTATTCAACCTGAGGAGATCAAAGGAGGTGGCATTTGATCTAGTCTTTAAAGATGAGTAGGATAAATATGAAGACTGTTTTATAAATGTACATGCCTTGTAGAGGGGCCATGCAAATCTTTCTCTGCATCACTCCAATTTCAGTATGTGTGTTGCTGGAAAAAACACGAAATCAAAACTAGCTTGAGAATCTCCTAATGTTCAAAGCAGAAAAACACCAATAAGAATATGTGAGATAAACATTGTATTTCTAGTTATCTATTATATTCCATGGTACACAGATCAGATAGCTTAGTATAAACTGCATATATATATATATATATATATATGTGTGTATATATATATATATATATACACACACACATATATATATAATATTGACCATTAGCCAATTTTAAAGTCTATTGAGTATTAGTTTGTTGAACATTAGCTAGAATATTAAGATAGCAATAACAGTGGATTTATTCTATAAGAAAATAGTATTTGCCTTTTATTTCAACTTGCAAAATCCTGCTTTCCTCCTAACGGATAATACTAATAGGTGTATATTACTTTTGTCATATAAATTTAATGCAAAACCTTATAAGAGGCAGAATTTTTACTATCTGGAATGGGAGAAAATAGTATTATAGGACAAAATATTAAGTGTGCGTGTATAATGTTATTCTCCTGACTATAATTTAACCCTGAGAAAAAATATTAGAGCTTGGTTCTGAACAAAAGAATCTCTCACAGGTTATCAGTTTCAGTTAACAATGTGTCCAATATTCCAGCGTTCAGTGTTAAGTTCTTCAAGTCTTCTTCAAATTTTCCACTTCTAAACCCTATTAAACCTATGTGAGTTTTATTATGATTGAAAAGCTAGCTGTAGTTGTATTATAGTCAGAGAAAAATGTATACAGACATATTTTCAGAATAATTATTCATTATAACAATTAAACTGATCAAATAATATCTAAAATATTTTATTCTAAATAAGGCAGTGTAATAGGGACACATACAATTTAAGGTTACTATAACTGAACAGCTAGTGACCATTTACCACTATAATGCTTTTGCCTTACACAACACAGGTCTTAAATCATAACTGCTATTTACAACTAAAAATTGTCTTATAATATCTTTCCCTAAGTGAAGAGTAATGTATTATACCTGCCAAATGTCTCCCTTCAAGAAAGACATATTTCTCCCTTCTTTCAGGAAAAAAAAAAGTTAAATGCTATACCCCCAATAACTTTTTTGTTGTTTTTCTTATGTTTCAGAGGCACACAGTCCTAATATTGAATAATGTTTTATTGAATTATATGTTTTATTGATTATAAAACAGTTTTTAATTTCTTATGCTTACGTGGTAAATTCCTAATTTGTTAAAGAAAGGAAAATGTTTCCTTGGTGAAAAACCATAGCAGAATTCAAACCAAAGGGAATTCAAATTCTGTTAATAAATAAAACTGCCATAATCCAAATAACAAGACTGACATTTTACCAGATATAGATCAATCTATTCTAAGTTACTCATTATTCTAAACATTAATTAAAAACATCAAAATCCTAGAGGAGAACACAGGCAGTAACTTCTTTGACATCAGCTGTAGCAAATTCTTACTAGATATGTCTTCTGAGGCAAAGGAAACAAAAGCAAAATTAAACTATTGGACTTTATCAAGATAAAAAGCTGCACAATAAAGAAAACAATCAACAAAACTAAAAGACAACCTTTGGAATGGGATAAGATATTTGTAAATGACATATCTGATAAAGGGTTATTATCCAAAATATATAAAGAATTTCTAAAACTCAACACCCAAAAAACAAATATTCCAGTCAAATGGACAGAAGACATAAATAGACACTTTTCCCAAAAAGACATACAGATAGCCAATGACATGTGAAAAGAAGCTCAATATCACTCATCATCAGGGAAATACAAATGAAAACTACAATGAGCTATCACTTCACACTTGTCAGAATGGCTAAAATTAACAACACAGGAAACAACTGATGTTGGTGAGGATATGGAGAAAGGAGAAACCTCTTGCACTCTGTGAGAATGCAAACTGGGATAGAAACTCTAGAAAAACAGTATGGAGGTTACTCAAAAACTAGAAAATAGAACAACACTATGACCAAGCAATTGCACTTCTAGGTATTTACCCAAAGGATACAAAATACTGAATTGAAGGGACACATGCACCCCAATGTTTATAGCAGCATTCTCAACAATAGCCAAATTATGGAAAGAACCCAAATGTCACCAACTGATGAATGGATAAAGAATCTGAATCTGTGATTCAGCCATATTTATTCAGCCATAAAAAAGAATGAAATCTTGCCATTTGCAACAATGTAGATGGAGCTAGATAGTATTATACTAAGTGAAATAAGTCATTCACAGAAAGACAAATACTGTATGATTTCACTCGTATGTGGAATTTAAGAAACAAAACAGATGAACATAGTGGGGAAAAGAAAGGCAAACCATAAAACAGACTCTTAAATATAGAGAACAAACTGAAGGTTGCTGGAGGGGAGGTGGGTGCGGGGATGGGTTAAATGGGTGATGGATATTAAGGAGGGCACTTGTGATGAACACTGGGTGTTTTATGTAAGTGATGAATCACTAGATTCTACACCTGAAACTAATGTCACACCGTATGTTAACTAATCGGAATTTAAATAAAAACTTTTAAAAAAGTAACTAATGAATTAAAAGCTATTGTAAGTCAGAAATAAAGAGGAAATAAAGTCTCTCAAACATTCATTATAAATAAATTATTAATGTGGAAAAGCTCACAATGTTTTCAGTGTTCTAAGTTTATTTTTAAGGATTTTATTTATTTATTTGAGAGTGAGCAAGAGAGATAGAGAGAGCAGGAGCTGGGAAGATAGGGAGAAGCAGGCTCCTGCTGAGCAGGGAGCCTGACTTGGGCCTGATTCCGGGACCCTGGGATCATGACCTGAGCTGAAGGCACTTAACCGTCTGAGCCACCCAGGCGCCCCAATTTTTAAATATATCTTAAGGATGGAGATAGTGCAAAATATTTTATGCTGAGAATGTATGAACTGAATGAGATATCTACTCAATTTAGAGAATATTTTACATATTAGTTTTGTTCCAGTTCAATAGATATAGAAAAAAATCTATAAATTCAATTCCAGTTCTAACCACATCATTGGATTTAAAAAAAAAAAAAACTAGCTCAGCTTGTGGTTTAGTAAAAATAATAATGATAATAATATGGGGGATTGGATTCTACAAATTAGTAAGGCTTACTAAGTTTTTACATAATTATTTGGCTTAGTTCAAATCCTTATTTTAGATAATAACAAAGGGTTAGACTAATGACTAAATTATAGCACTGTGCAAAAATACCTTGTCTTTTGATACATAACATGCACTTTAAGCAGAACATCCTTCCACACTGCATTTTCATTTTATTTCCTCTCCATATTTTATATATAACAAAAGTGCCCTAAAATTAACTTATGCAATAAATATGCTGTATAATATTTGTCTTCCAGAATATGATATTATATGACATATAACTAGCTGTACAACTTCTCTGTTGGAAAAGACATCACCTAACAAGAAAGATAAATGCTCTATCCATGATGAAACTCTATCATATGTTGTTTGGGCAAGAAGATAATTGAAAATGACAAAAAGTATGTCAATCAAAATATAGAGATATTAAAATTGCTCAAATACATCTACTGATAATCCACACTGTGCTAAAAGAAGCACAATAATCAAAGTATTTTTCCAAATTATAACTTTAAGGAAGGTCATAATTCTTGCCCCAGGCACAACTAAATATGAAGCCTTTTTAGCACTTTTTTAACAACAGTCTCACCATAAGCACCTATCAATTTTGCTGTCCACAACCCTGTTTCAATCAAAATAAGATCAAGAGTTACATCAGAATATCTATTAATCTCTAACTTACTGAGAGCATCTGTCAGGATAGAAAGAGACAGAAATTAGGTAGGAAACAGATATTGTTAAATTCCCATTGTCAAAATTAGAGGATAAGGCAGTAAAAATCTCAATTCATTTATTTGATATGGCAAATATTTACTGAATTATTAATATTTGCTGTTGATTAGCACTCAGTATAGATATAGTAGAATTTGGAAACTGTATGCACACACAAATAATATGTATATATACACATTTCCACATCATCAGAGCCTAGTAGAATGCATGCCACATGGTAAACAAATGAACATAGAGGAAGGGAAGGAAAAATAAAATAAGATAAAAGCAGAAAGGGAGACAAACCATAAAAGACTCTTAACTATAGAGAACAAACTGAGGGTTGCTGGAGTGGAGGTGGGTAGGGTAATTGCGTGATGGGCAATAAGGAAGCCACTTGATGTAATGAGCACTGGGTGGTATATGTAACTGATGAATCACTAAATTCTACCCTGAAATTAATAATACACCATATGTTAACTAACTTGACCTTAAATAAGAGCAAAAAAAAAAATGGAATAAAGACAAATGGTAGATGGTATGCCAAGAAATAATAACAAAAAAATAACAAGATAAAATGAGGAATATTTTACAAAGTCTCAAATATAGCCAAATAAAAATGAGAGTGCCCTACATGATATGTAAGTATATAGAACATTACTGTAGTCAACAATACTCCACACCAAAATTTAAATTAGTGACTTTGTGTATTTCCTAGTATTTTGCCTATACTCTATTCTATATCATTACCCAAGCACTGATAAACTTGACTCATAACCTTTCAACAGTTACTGTACATTTTTAGATTAAAGATACTGTCCAAACAAGAATGCAGTAACCAAGGGTTGCTCTGTTAATTCTTTCACATTTTTCTTTTATTTCCTTTGAGTATAATTTACATACAATGTTGCATTCATTTCAGGGGTACGACTTAGTGGTTTGACAAGTTTATACATTATACTATGTTTAACACAAGGGTAGCTACCATCTGTCCTGTTACATCGCTATTACAATATCATTGACTGTATTCCTTATGCTGTGCTTCTTATTCCTGTGATTTATTCATTCCATAACTGAAAGCCTGTATCTCCCTCACCCCTTCATCCATTCTGTCCAACACCTACCCCCTTATAGGTCTAATTCTGCTTTTCCTTTCTTCATTATTTTTTTTTTTTTAGATTTCACATATGAGTGCAATCATATGGTGTTTGTACTTCTCAGTCTGATATATTTCACTTAGCATAACACCCTAGGTCCATTCATGTTGTCCCAATGGCACAATCTCGTCTTCTCTATGGCTACATAATATTCCGTTGTGTATATATTACACATTTTCTTTATCCATTCACTTACTGATGGACACAGGTTGCATCCATATATTGGCTATTGTAAATAATGTTGCAATAAGCATAGGAGTGCATATATATTTTTGAATTAGGGTTTTCATTTTCTATGGGTAAATACCCAGTAGTGGAATTATTGGATCATATGGTGTTTCTATTTTTAATTTTTTGAGGAACCTCCATACTGTTTTCCACAGTGGCTATACCAGTTTACATTCCTACTAACAGTGCACAAGTGTTCCTTTTTCTCCACATCATTACCAACACTTGTTATTTCTTGTCATTTTGATTTTAGTCATTCTAACTGGTGTAGGGAGATATCCCATTGTGGTTTTGATTTGCATTTTCCTGATTAGTGATGTTGAGCATTTTTTCATGTGTTTGTTGGTCATCTCTCAATCTTCTTTGGAAAAATGTCTATTCAAGTCCTCTGCTCATTTTTTAATTGTATTGTTTCTTAGTGTTAAGTTGTATAAGTTCTTTATATAATTTGGACTTGAACCCCTTATCAGTTATATAATTTGCAAATATCTTCTCCCATTCAGTATGTTGCCTTATAGTTTTGTTGATGGTTTGCTTCACTGTGCGAAAGCTTTTTTTTTATTTAAATTCAATTGGCCAAGATAGCATCATTAGTTTTTGATATTGCTGTATTCCCAATAGTTTATTTTTTTAAATTTTATTTTCTTGCCTTAGGAGACAGATCTAGAAAAATATTGCCATGGCCAACGTCAGAGAAATTACTACCTGTGCTGCCTTCCAGGATTTTGGGTTCATGTCTCATGTGTAGGTCTTTAATCCGTGTTGACTTTATTTTTGTGTATAATGTTAGAAAGTGGCCCAGTTTAATTCTTTAACATATAGCTGTCCAGTTTTCTCAGCACGATTTATTGAAGAGACTTTTTCTCATTGCATATTTTTCCTCCTTTGTCATAGATCAATGGACCTTATAATCATAGGTTTATTTATGGGCTCTCTCTTCCGTTCCATTGAATGTGTACATTTTTGTGCCAATATCATGCTGTTTTGATTACTACAGATTTGTAGCATATCTTGAAATCTGATATTGTGATACCTCCAGCTTTGTTCTTCTTTCTCAGGATTGCTTTGGCTATTTGGGGTCTTCTGTGGTTATATACAAATTTTACTATTATTTGTTCTAGTTTTGTGAAAAATGCTGTGGCATTTTGATAGGGATTGCGTTGAATTTTTGGAAATCAATCAACATCTTACACCACATCAACAAAATGAAGGGTAAAAATCATATGATCATTTCAATAGATGCAGAAAAAGCATTTGACAAGAATCAACATCCATTCATGATAAAAAAATTAACAAAGTGGGGTTAGAAGGAACATACCTCAACATAATAAAAACCATATATGAAAAACCCACAGCTAACATCATACCCAATGCTGAAAAACTAAGAGCATTCCCTCTAAGGTCAGAAACAAAACAGGAATGCCCACTCTCACCACTTTTATTCAACATTGTACTGGAAGTCCTAGCCACAGCACTAAGACAAGAAAAAGAAATAAGCGGCATCTATATTGGTAAAGAAGAAGTTAAACTGTCACTACTTTCAGATGACATGAGACTATACACAGAAAATCCTAAAGAGTCCATCAAAAAACTACTAGAAATAATAAACAAGTTCAATAAAGTGGCAGAATACAAAATTAATAACCAGAAATTAGTAATATTTATATACACTAATAATGAAGCAGCAGAAAGAGAAATTTAAAAAACATCATTTACAACTGAACCAAAAGGAATAAAATACCTAAGAATAAACTTAACCAAAGAGGTGAAAGACCACTATCTGTAGTCCAAAAATCATAAAACACTGATGAAAGAAATTGAAGATGACACAAACAAGTAAAGATATTTTATGCTCATGGATTGGAAGGATTAATATTGTTAAAATGTCATATTACCCAAAACAATCCATATTTTTCATTCTTAAGCAGAACTGGAATTTTATAATCACTTCTGTTTGCTGATAACAAAAAACAATATTAGGTATCTGATGCCAGTTTCCCCAACATGTAAAAAGTAACATGACAACAGCCATATGACCTTGAAGAAGGTTCATTAACTATAATCTATCATTGTAAAGTACCTACCCCACTTCTACCATCCAACAATTCACTCGTACTTTTGTCTGCAATGTTAGCTTTACATTTAGATTGCACAGCTGTGTGGAACCACATAGCACAGTCTTCAACCCCTCCAAACCTCTTGCCCCAAATTAGCAAAATAAAATGTATCTCTCAAGGTCTTCATGGTTACCTTCAAGGATCATTATATAGGAAATCAATGACATATAGGCAAAACAAATATATTATCCCATATTTGTATTCAACTATACAGACAGCCCCAACTGCAAAGCTCTTTAGGTCGTCTGTCCTGAAAAAACACTGAAAAGGAATATATTAAAGCAAAACTTCTATTCAAATTAAAAATGGAAAAATCTTTCTGAGGGAATAAATATTCTAAACCATCTCTTAAAAGACAAAAGGATTTTATTTATTAGGGTCCTTTCTCTTTTCCTCTTGGTAAGTCTGGCCAGGGGTTTATCAATCTTATTAATCTTATTAATCTTATTCAAAGAACCAGCTCCTAGCTCCATTGACCTGTTCTACTGTTCTTTTGGTTTCTATTTCATTGATTTCTGCTCTGATCTTTATTATTTCTCTCCTTCTGCTGGATTTAGGTTTTATTTGCTGTTCTTTTTCCAACTCCTTTAGGTGTAGGGTTAGGTTGTGTATTTGAGACCTTTCTTGTTTCTTGAGAAAAGCTTGTATTGCTACATGCTTTCTTCTTAGGACCGGCTTTGCTGCATCCAAAATATTTTGAACAGTTGTGTTTTCATTTTCATTTGCTTTCATGATTTTTTTTAAGTTCTTTAATTTGCTGGTTGACCCATTCATTCTTTAGTAGGATGCTCTTTAGCCTCCATGTATCTGAAGTTCTTTCCAACTTTCCTCTTGTGATTGAGTTCCAGTTTCAAAGCACTGTGGTCCAAAAATATGCATGGAATGATCCCAATCTTTTGGTACCAGTTGAGAACTGATTTGTGACCCAGGACTTGATCTATTCTGGAGAATGTTCCATGTGCACTAGAGAAGAATGTGTATTCTGTTGTTTGGGGATGGAATGTTCTGATTATATCTGTGAAGTTCATCTGGTCCAGTGTGTCATTTAAAGCTCTTATTTCCTTGTTGAACTTTTGCTTAGATGATCTGTCCATTTCAGGACCCAAATAAATAAAATCATGAATAAAAGAGGAGAGATCACAACAAACACCAAAGAAATACAAACAATTATAAAAACATATTATGAGCAACTATATGCCAGCAAATTAGATAATCTGGAAGAAATGGATGCATTCCTAGGGACATATAAACTACCAAAACTGAACCAGGAAGAAATAGAAAACCTGAACAGACCCATAACCAGTAAGGAAATTGAAGCAGTAATCAAAAATCTCCCAATAAACAAGAGCCCAGGGCCAGATGGCTTCCCAGGGAAATTCTACCAAACATTTAAAGAATTAATACCAATTCTTCTGAAACTGTGCCAAAAAATAGAAATGGAAGGAAAACTTCCAAACTCATTTTATGAGGCCACCATTACCTTGATCCCAAAACCAGAGAAAGACCCCACCAAAAAAGAGAACTACAGATGAATATCCCCGATGAACATGAATGTAAAAATTCTCACCAAAATAGTAGCCAATAGGATCCAACAGTACATTAAAAGGATTATTCACCACGACAAGTGGGATTAATTCCTGGGCTGCAAGGTTGGTTCAACATCCACAAATCAATCAATGTGATACAATACATCAATAAAAGAAAGAACAAGAACCGTATGATCCTCTCAAGAGATGCAGAGAAAGCATTTGACAAAGTACAGCATCATTTTTTGATTAAAACTCTTCACAGTGTAGGAATAGAAGGTACATATTTCAATATCATAAAAGCCATCTATGAAAAGCCCACAGAGAATATTCTCCATGGGGGAAAATTGAGAGCTTTGCCTCTAAGGTCAGGAACATGGCAGGGATGTCCACTATAACCACTGCTATTCAACATAGTACTAGAAGTCCTAGCTGCAGCAATCCAACAAAAAGAAATAAAAGGCATCCGAATCAGCAAAGAAGAAGTGAAACTCTCACTCTTTGCAGATGATAGGATACTTTATGTGGAAAACCCAAAAGACTCCACCCCAAAACTGCTGGAACTCATACAGGAATTCAGTAAAGTGGCAGGATATAAAATCAATGCACAGAAATCAGTTGAATTTCTATACATCAACAACAAGACAGAAGAAAGAGAAATTAAGGAGTCGATCCCATTTACAATTGCACCCAAAACCATAAGGTACCTAGGAATAAATCTAACCAAAGAGGCAAAGAATCTGTACTCAGAAAACTATAGAATACTCATGGAAGAAATTGAGGAAGACACAAAGAAATGGAAAAACGTTCCATGCTCATGGATTGGAAGAACAAATATTGTGAAAATGTCTATGCTACCTAGAGCAATCTACACATTTAATGCAATCCCTATCAAAATACCATCCACTTTTTTCACACAATGGAACAAATAATCCTAAAATTTGTATGGAACCAGAAAAGACCCTGAATTGTCAAGGAAATGTTGAAAAAGAAAAATAAAGCTGGCGGCATCACGTTGCCTGATTTCAAGCTATATTACAAAGCTGTAATCATCAAACAGTATGGTACTGGCACAAAAACTGACACATAGATCAATGGAACAGAATCAGAGAGCCCAGACATGGACCCTCAACTCTGTGATCAACTAATCTTTGATAAAGCAGGAAAGAATGTCCAATGGAAAAAAAGACAGTCTCTTCAACAAATGATGTTGGGAAAATTGGACAGCCACATGCAGAAGAATGAAACTGGACCATTTCCTTACACCACACACAAAAATAGACTCCAAATGGTTGAAAGACCTAAATGTGAGACAGGAATCCCTTAAAATCCTTGAGGAGAACACAGGCAGCAACTTCTTCGACCTCAGCTGCAGCAACATCTTCCTAGAAACATCATCAAAGGCAAGGGAAACAAGGGCAAAAATGAACTATTGGGACTTCATCAAGATAAAAAGCTTTTACACAGCACAGGAAACAGTCATCAAAACCAAGAAACAACTGACAGAATGGGAGAAGATATTTGCAAATGACATATCAGATAAAGGGCTAGTATCCAAAATCTATAAAGAACTTATCAAACTCAACACCCAAAGAACAAATAATCCAATCAAGAAATGGGCAGAAGACATAAACAGACATTTCTGCAAGGAAGACATCCAAATGGCCAACAGACACATGAAAAAGTGCTCAACATCACTCGACATCAGGGAAATCCAAATCAAAACCTCAGTGAGATACCACCTCACACCAGTCAGAATGGCTAAAATTAACAAGTCAGGAAATGACAGATGTTGGCGAGGATGTGGAGAAAGGGGAACCCTCCTACACTGTTGGTGGGAATGCAAGCTGGTGCAGCCATTCTGGAAAACAGTATGGAGGTTCCTCAAAAAGTTGAAAATAGAGCTACCATACGACCCAGCAATTGCACTACTGGGTATTTACCCCCAAGATACAAATGTAGTGATCCAAAGGGATATGTGCACTCCAGTGTTTATAGCAGCAATGTCCACAATAGCCAAACTATGGAAAGAGCCAAGATGTCCATCAACAGATGAATGGATAAAGAAGATGTGATATATATATATATATATATATATATATATATATCACATC